>NW_027187273.1:659198-694130 GCF_028583685.1 Petaurus breviceps papuanus | reverse complement strand
ACACACACACACACACACACACACACACACACACACACACACACACAGAAAGAGCTAAATTTATATAGTGCTTACTCTGTGTCAGATATTGTGGCTAAGGCAAGCACTTTATAATTACCCCATTTGATCCTCATAATAACCCGAGAAGTAGGTGCTATCATTACACCCATTTTACAACTAAGGGAACTGAGACAAAGCAATTTGCCCAGGGCAAGACAACTAGTGACTGTCTGAGGCCACATCTGAACTAAGGTCCTCCTGATTTTATTTCTACCAAGCACTGGATTCACTCTGCCATCTGACTGCTCTACTTAAAGATAAACAATACAGCTACAAAAGGGAAAGTTGCCCTGAGTGTGTCTCCTCTAAAAGCATTTCTCTTATTAAGAAATAGTGACTACCTTATTTGTATAGTCCTTTTAACTTTTCAGAGTGTTTTTTTCAAGTATTATCTCATCAGAATCTCACAAAGCAGGCATGGTAAAAAAATATATCATCCTATTTGGCAGATGAAGAAACTGACCCTGTGCCTTTTCTAAGACTGGGTGGTACAAGTCTGGTGGGGGGGAGGGGGGGAGCCAAGCCTAGAACCTCAGTTTCCAGATTCCTAATCCTCTAAACTTTCCTAGACACCACAATGCCTGTAATGAAGGGGGTAACCTACAAAAGATCACATGTACAGAAGGAAAAAGGGACTTTATAGTCCAGTGGCAAAGGTGTTCTACTTGGAGACAGAGGGTCTAGGCTCAAATCCTGGCTCTATCACTCACTTCCTGTGTTACATTAGACAAACCCACGGGGTCACTTTCCTTGCCTATAAAGTTGGACTAAACAACCTCTAAATCTATGATCCTTATTTAAGCAGAAAAATAGCACCTTTGTGCGTTTCCATTAAAAAAAAAAACTTTTAAGTGGGCTTGGTACAAGCAGTGGTGGTACTTTAGAAATAACTAGCATTTTCAGCAATTAAGACAAGAAAATAATGATTTTATATACTATCATACATTTGTTCCTAGCTAAAGAAAACTGTTATATAAGAGGTTGAGCAGACTAATATTCTCTCAACTTTAAAAGAAATATATTCTTATTTGCAACAAATAAAATAACTATTTCCTGAAACAAGACATTGTTGGAATTTTAATAGTCAAGTTCTCTAACACCATGATTTCACAGTTCTGTTGTCTTCTAAACAATCAAGGTAAAATAGCTAGCTCAAGCCCTACTAAAAACTTTTTTGGGATGAACCCAGACATAAAAATACACATTTCACAGTAGTTCAGCAGAAAGAAAAACCCAAACTAGTAAGGTAGTAAGAGCTGCAAAAGTAATCAGGAAGGTGTGCTTAGAATGAGACAATTTCCTGTCCACTTAAAACTGCTGTAATTTTGTCCAATCCCTTACTCTATCACATAAAGTGAATGTTGTAGAACAAGGATTTAAAACTCACTTTACAGGCTTTCAATATTACAGTTAAACAAATGCAGCCTACATTACACTGCAAAGTGGGTCTCATATTTTGATCTACATCATAAATCAAATCCTTAATATGGCAAAGCTCTTTACAAATACATTTTATTGGACTATCAACAGTTTCACAACAAATAAGGAAAAATTAAAATCTTGCAGACAAGTCACATTTGTGAAAAATAAAATGCAGAACAATACTCCTCCCATACCTAGGAAATTGAAAATTATCCCCTCAAATTTGTATAGCAATGAGTAACTTAAGGAACACATGCAAAATAATCACACCTTATTCTGCCAAAAAAAATATACTGGCAATAAGAAATATGGTTCAACTGTTACCTCAAGTTAGCATGTCTAAAACCTTCACCAGACTTCTTTATTTCCCACAAGTCCAACTCTAACTTGTGTTTTATATCCAGTCCCTCACAAAATCCTGTTGATTCACGGTTTAAAATATCTAACTTAGGGGTGGCTATGTGGCGCAGTGAATAGAGCACCAGCGTTGGAGTCAGGAGGACCTGAATTCAAATCCAGCCTCAGATACAACACAAAACTAGCAGTGTCACCTTGGGCAACTCACTTAACCCCAACTGCCCTACCTTCCCCTCTCCAAAAAACAAAAAACCCTGATTTTTTTTTCTAATAGAAGTTTCTAGATAAACCCAATTCATTGTTAATTTGAAAGGTCTCTGCAAACGGGTATGAACCATATTTAGTCCTATAGAAACCAACAAAGTCCTCAATCTGTTGCAATTTATTAATATCTTTTGTGATGTGAATATCTATGAAAAAGCAGGCTAAACCTAGGAAATATTTTCAGATAGGTTTTTTTTTTTTTTAAGCAATTGGGGTTAAGTAACGTGCTCAAGGTTACATGGCCAGTTATTTCTGGGTGTGGTGCTAAGTATCTGAGCCCAGATTCGATCCCAGGTCATCCCGACTCTGGGACCGGTGCTCTTACTCGCTGAGCCACCTGGCCGCCCCTAAGCAATTGGGGTTAAGTAACTTGCTCAAGGTTACATGGCCAGGTGTTTCTGGGTGGGTGCTACGTGTCTGAGCCCAGGATTGGATCCCAGATCATCCCAACTCTGGGGCCGGTGCTCTTACTCACTGTGCTACCTGGCCACCCCAAGACAGGTTATTTTTCAACCATCCAGTGATAACAAGCTTTTTGCTCAAAAAATATCCAATATTTTGTGCCAAAAAAGACACTCATTTTCTTCATCAATGACCAGTTAATCACAATTCATTAATGCCACTTGTAGTCCTATCTTTAGGTATTTTAATCAAATCATTTAAGAATGAAAAACAAAATTTCAACTCAATTATACACATACTAAAATCAGCAACATAGTATTATTACCTTAGTGGTATGTGATTACTGAGGAACATTTCAGCTACATTTATCAATTCTACTGCAGTTTCATGAGCTGGATCAAATATGATAATCTGTGGACAATGAAAAATAGAAAAGAACTAGTGAAATGGCATTTATACTAGAAGTCACTATGTGACTGAAAATACTACTGTAACTTTATAATTAAAGATGACCTTTCTCCAGAGTTATTCTTAAACCACACATCTCAGAAGATGGGAAAATAGAAATCACTACCATTTTCTATTCATTTAAAAAAAAAAACTTCAGTAAACGCAAGATAAGATGATCATAGGAGTTAAAGCTGCAAAGAATTCCTAAGATTATCTGATTCCACATCCACATTTTACAGATAATTAAACTAGGGTTCAAGATAGGAGTTTGTAAATAGAGGGTTCTAGATTTGGACCCAAACACTTTGTCTGTAAATCATACTCTTTTCACTACAGCCAAGATCACAAATGTACCCCAGGTTGAATCCTATTTCAGTGCTTTATCCAACTTTCTCACCTTAAAAAATAAATAATCTTTACACCCAGCAAAAGGCAATTATTCATTAAATATTCATCTGGTACCAAATAATCCAAGTATGAAGGGCAGAGAGAAAAACAGAAGGCAAGAAGACTTTGGCTACGAAGCTCAGAAGCAGTTTCAGAAATAAGGTGTGTAAAATGAGACTTTAGTCAAAGGATTTGGTTTCCTCTCTACATTTTATGGGAGTTTTATTTGCTAATGCACTAAATAGCTTTCTGGCTACTATTTTAGGGAATGAGATGGCAATGTGAGAAAGCAACAGAATTAAGGGGGAGAAAACCCTAATAAGATGCTCTAATTTCTCTCCTTACAAACATGAAAATGATGCAAAAGTATAAATAATTGGGGCAGCTAGGTGGTGAAGTGAATAGAACACCGGCCATAGAATCAGGAGGACCTGAGTTCAATTCCAGCCTCAGACACTTAACACAAAAAACAAGTCGTGTGACCTTAGGCAAGTCACAACCCCAATTGCCCTCCAAAAAAAGCAAAAAAAACCCCAAAATTTTAAAAAAGTATAAATAATTATTAGAAACTGAAGTACACCACTGGAAAAATTAATTATTAATGGGAAAAAATCCATTTTTCCAAAAAAGTAATTTCTACAAAAAAAAAGACAGAAATATCTCACAATCCTTCCAGAACTAAAAATTATAAAGAATTAGAAGTACTTTCCAAGTGAAATTATTACAATACAATCTCCATAATGTATATGCCTTTTCTGAGTTAAAAAAAAGGCTTATATTGAACTTAAAGCTACCTAATTTCTTGACAATGGAAAAGGCTTAAGACATTTCCAGATTTTATAGTACTGATTTAAAGCAATATTTACAGCCAATAATAACTACAACAACTCCATGCCAACATTTATAATCCTGAAAATTATCAGTTTTTTTCTCAAAATCCTTTAAATATGAGTATCTTTTTAAAAGCATCAAGTAAAGAAAGGTAGGAACAGGGGGAAAGAATCTCTTGTATTTAAGAAATACAGAAGCTTAGGGTAAGAATCAAATCAAGGTCAATTAAGTCTACCAAGACAAAAATAAAAGAATAAATAAATAAATAACACATTGCTTACAAAATTGTGGAAATTTTTTCTGATTTGTCTGATAACTCCAGGGAAGGTGGGTCGAAGTAGCTCCTGTAGACTGGAAGGCCAAGAACTATATCTACTATCAACTTCGAGGTTGTTGATCCACTGGAAAAAAAAAAAAGAAAACCTAGATCTTACAATTGTTAACTATAAGAATTTACCTTAAGTTTCACAAGCATCATTTTAAAGGGAAAAAAATTTTTTTTAAGGAAATAAAAGGAAAACAGCAACCTAAAGATCTTCTGATGAGGAATTTTGTAATATAAACATAAAACTAAGTATGAAAGATAAGTCATTCCAACAGGCTGTCAAATCAGAACTCAAGTACTGGTCAGCCATCAAAATTGATTAGATAAAACTGAAAAGTTTCCCCACGTGCACACACACAAACAAAACCAATGTAGCCAAAAAAAGAATGGAAACAGTTAATCAGGGGAAAAAATTGTACCAAGTTTCCCTGATAAAGGTCTCATTTCCAAGACTAAGGAACTAATTCAAATTTATAAGAACAAAAACCAATCCCTCATTTGATAAATGATCAAAGGATATATATAGGCAATTTTTAAAGGAAGAAATCCAAGCTAACAACAGTGAAGTAAAAAACGCTCCAAATCATCAATAATCCAAGAAATGTAAATTAAAAATTACCCTGAGGTTCCATCTCATACCCAACAGATTGGCAAAGGTAACAAAAATGGAAATGACAAATGTTGAAGGGGCTGCAGGAAAATAGGTACACTGATGTACTTTTGGTTGAGCTGTGAATTGTTATAACTTCTGTAAAGCAATTTTGAACTATGCCCAAAAAAGTCACTATGCATTGTTTGATTGAACAATACAACTAATTGGTCTATACATTGAAGAGATCAAAGAAAGGGGAAAAGGCCTCTTACGTACAAAAATATGTATATCTCTTTTTTTAATGGCAAATAACTGGAAACTAAATAAGTACTCATCAACTGGAGGATGGTTGAACAAATAATGCTATATGAATGCAATGGAATAATATAATGCTGTAAGGAGTGTCCAAATGGATGGTTTCTATGTAGTAATTCAGAGTGATAATAGCACAACTTGGAAAACATTTAGATAATATATATAAATATTATACAATATAATATAAACGATAACTTTATAAAGCAAAAAAATTTTAAACACTTAAGATCTCTGACTAATGTAACTGATGATCATGACACTGAATGCTACCTACCTCCTGATAGCAGAGATATATTGAATATGCAGCATAAGATACTGACAGAATTGGAATTACGTGACCATACCTATCTGTTAAAAAAGGGGTTTTTTTTCTTTTAAAATGGGAGACAAAGGGGAGCCAAACAGGGAGGAGAGTGGGGAAGCTAGAAAGGGAAGAAAATAAGTGCATCCTAAATATAAAAGAAAGAAAAAGATGGGGAAAATCTTTGCCATAAACATCTGATAAAAATCTTTCATTCATAACCAATGACTAACACAAATTTTAAAGTTTCATCTTCCTCATTCCTAAGTGGTAAAAGGATACACAAAAATTGGTCCTCAGAAGAAATTTCTTTTTTTAACTAATAATCACCTAAAAAAATGTCCTAATCCTCTAATAATAAAAAATGTGAACTACAACAATTTGGATACTATCCTACACATTAAATTGTCTAAAATAATTAAGATGATAACAATATTCATTGTTGGAAGAGCAGTAGAGAAAAAAGGAATATTGCAGCGTGGGTGCAAATTGATTCAATCATTTTGATTGTAACATGCCAGTATAAGGTGTAGACTGGCACAATATATATATAGTTCTGGACTTAAGAGTCAGGAAGAACTAAGTGCAAATCCTGCCTTTGATATAAATTAGATTCAAGAGTCAAGGCAAGAGGGGCAGAGCCAAGGTGGCAGGGTAAAAGCAGGAACCTGCTTAAGCTCCAGCATCAACCACCTCAAGACCTGTAAAATATGACTCTAAACAAACTTTAGAGCTACAGAACGCATGAAGGGACAGAGAGAAATAAATCTCCCGCTGCAGGCAGCCTGGCAGGTCAACAGGAAGGGTCTATAACACCAGACTGGGAGTTGAACACAGTCATGCGTGAGCCTCCCGGGCCCAGACCTGGGGTGGCCCCGACCAGTGGCAAGACTGGCCAGAGCAGATTTCAGAACAGTAAATCACCAGCAGCTTTGGCGGTTTCCAGACTTTTGAACACATAACCACCAAAGAGAAAGTAAAAAGTCAGTGTAGAACTTTGTTGGAATTGCGTGAGAGAAGCACAGCCTGGCCCTTGCCCCCAGGGCAAGAGGTGGCAGCAGGTGGTGGCTGCAGCTGCTGCCAAGTAGCTGCCTCTGGAGCTCCTGGTCTGCACATCATAAGGGGACCAAACAACCATTCAGAGGGTAATCGCTCTTGCTTTGACCTGCTTGGACCTGGGTCGCGGTGTTGGGTGGTGATCCTGGGGTATGCAGCCAGTATGCCAGAGTTTATGGTGGCTGTAGAGAGGGTGCCCTCCTAATAGCTCTGACAAAATTTGGAAAAACCCCAGCAATTTGGGACACAGCTCTCTCCACTCTGGAACAGAGTTCTACTGTGGCAAAGACCTTAAAAGTCAAGTAATTGGCTGGCAAGATGAGCAAGCAGAGGAAGTACAATCAGACCATAGAATCTTATTTTGGGAAAAAAAGGATCAAGATATGGAACCAGAAGAAGTCAACAAAGTCAAAACTCCTGCATCAAAAGCTTCCAAGAAAAATATGAATTGGGGCGGCCAGGTAGCACAGCGAGTAAGAGCACCGGCTCCAGAGTCGGGATGACCTGGGGATCGAATCCAGGCTCAGACACTTAGCACCCACCCAGAAACACCTGGCCATGTAACCTTGAGCAAGTTACTTAACCCCAATTGTTTAGGGGTGGCCAGGTAGCACAGTGAGCACCGGCCGCAAAGAGCACTGGCCGCAAAGTCAGGAAGACCTGGGATCGAATCTGGGCTCTGAAACTTAGCACCACACCCAGAAATAACTAGCGGTGTAACCTTGAGCAAGTTACTTAACCCCAATTGCTTAAAAAAAATATATATGAATTGATTCCAGGCCATGGAGGAACTCAAGAAGGATTCTGAAAATCAAGTAAGAGAAATGGAAGAAAAATTGGGAAGAGAAATGAGAATGATGAAAGAAAATCATGAAGAGAGAGTCAACAACCTTACTGAAGAAAATAACACCTTAAAAAATGGACTAACTCCAAGGCAAAAGAGGCCCAAAAAGTCAATGAGGAGAATGCCTTAAAAAGCCAAACTGGGGGCAGCCAGATAGCACAGCAAGTAAGAGCAATGGCTCCAGTGTCGGGATGACCTGGGGATCGAATCCAAGGCTCAGACACTTAGCACCCACCCAGAAACACCTGGCCATGTAACCTTGAACAAATTACTTAACCCCAATTGCTTAGGGGCGGCCAGGTGGCTCAGCGAGTAAGAGCACCAGCTCCAGTGTCAGGATGACCTGGGGATCAAATCTGGGCTCAGATACTTAGCACCACACCCAGAAATAACTGGCCATGTAACCTTGAGCAAGTCACTTAACCCCAATTGCTTTAAAAAAAAAAAAAAGCAAAACTGGTCAGATGGCAAAGGAATTTTAAAAACTCACTGAAGAGAATAATTCCTTCAAAATTAGATTGGAGCAAATGGAAGCTAATGACTTTATGAGAAATCAAAATACTACAAAACAGATCCAAACAAATGAAAAAATAGAAGGCAATGTGAAATATCTCATTGGGAAAATCACAGACCTGAAAAAGAGATTCAGGAGAGATCATTTAAATATTATTGGACTACCTGAAAGCCATGATCATAAAAAGAGCCTAGAAACCATCCTTCAAGAAATTTTCAAGGAAAATTGCCCTGATATTCTAGAACCAGAGGGCAAAACAGAAATGGAAAAAATTTATTGATCACCTCTTAAAAAAGATCCCAAAAAGAAAACTCCTAGGAATATTATAGCCAAATTCCAGCGTTCCCAGGTCAAGGAGAAAATATTACAAGCTGCCAGGAAGAAACAATTTGAGTATTGTGGAAACACAATCAGGATAACACAAGATCTAGCAGCTTCTATACTAAGGGATCGAAGGGCTTGGTATATGATATTATGAAGGTCAAAGGAGCTAGGATTAAAACTAAGAGTCACCTACCCAGCAAAACTGAGCATAATGCTTCAGGGGAAAATATGGTCATTCAATGAAAGAGGACTTTCAAACATTCTTGATGAAATAAACAGAGTTGAATAGAAAATTTGGCTTTCAAATATAAGAAGCAAGAGAAGCATGAGAAGGTAAACAGGAAAAAGAAATCATAGGGAACTTATTAAAGTTGAACTACTGGGGCAGCTAGGTGGCGCAGTGAATAGAGCACCAGCCCTGGAGTCAGGAAAACCTGAGTTGAAATCTGGTCAGACACTTAACACAAAAACTAGCTGTGTGACCTTGGGCAAGTCACTTAACCCCAATTGCCCTCCAAAAAGCAAAAAATAAAATAAAAATAAAGTTGAACTATTTACATTCCTACATGGAAAAATGAGAATTGTAACTCATGAGATTTTTCTCAGTATGAGGATAGTTGAAGGGAATATATGTATATATAGGAGGGTATAAGTGTGTATAAATACATACTTAAGTGTATGTGTATGTGTGTACATGTATACATAGACAGAGGACACAGAATCAGTTGAATATGAAGGGATGATATATAAAAAATAAAATTAAGAGGTGAGAGAGGAATATATTGGGAGAAGGAGAAAAAGAGAGACAGAATAGAGTAAATTATCTCATATAATAGAGGCAAGAGAAAACTGTTACAATGGAGGGGAAGAGCAGGAAGGTGAAAAGGAATGGGTCAACTTTACTCTCACTGAATCTGGCTTAAGAAGGGAATAACATACATACTTAATAGGGTATCTTACCCTACAGGAAAGTAGGGGGGAAGGGGATAAGAAGGGGGATGATAGAAGGGAGGGCAGACTGGGGGACAGGGTAGTTAGAAGCAAACACTTTTGAAAAGGGACAGAGTCAAAGCAGAATAAATGGGAGACAGGATAGGATGGAGGGAAATATAGTTAGTTTTTCACAATATAACTACTATGGAAACATTTTGCGTAACTACACATGTACAACCTATATTGAATTGTCTTCCCAGTGGGGATGGGTGAGGAGGAAAGAAGGGAAAGAATTTGGAAATCAAAGTTTAAAAAAAAAATGTTAAAAAAACATGTTTTTTACATGCAACTGAGAAATAAGATATACAAATCCATCTTGCCCTAGTAGAAAGTTGGTGGCGGTGGGGCGGGAGGAGGGAAGATGAGGGAGGATATAAAAGAGAGCAGATTGGGGGAAGGGAATTCAGCATGCTTCCTATCCTGGGGTGGGGGGGTAGGGGAAAGACAGGGAGAAAATTTATAACTTAAAATCTTGTGGAAATGATTGTTGAAAACTAAAAACTAATTAATTATTATTATTATTTTTAAGGAAAAAAGGTCCAAGGCAAGTCATTAAACCTCTATGTATGTTATGCAACTTCTGAGAATTTGCCTAAGTCACGGACAGGTTGCAATTTGCATTGGTGGAAGGAATTCCCATTTTTTCAAACTAACGGGGATCACAGATGTGCCCATATTCAAGTTATCATAATTTAAAGGAAGGTCTATAAAACTGCTCATATCTTCCAATTCAGTGATTCTAACACTAAGAACATTACTGAAGTAAGAAAAAAAGTTTTATTTGTACAAAAATATTTACAGTAACAGTATACATAAAAGGAAAAAACTGGAAATAATCCAAATGGTCACTAAGTGGGGAATGGCTCAGCAAATAATTATCAAAGGAATGACAGCTACCAAGCAAATTATAGTATATGAACATGTTTACCAGAAATCATGATTCAAACATAACGAAATATTACTGTGCTATGAGAAATTACAACAAAATATAAAGAATATCAAAAATACAAACAATTATGAAGGAATGCATAAGAAAGTGGAGATCAGATTATAAACATAACTGATATAAGAGAAAGAACAAACTTTATGAAATTTTGATAAAAAAAAATCAATCAGAAGGGAACATGGAAGAAAGATATTCCCAAAAATATTCTTCCAAATTTAATATAGGCTTTAAAAACAAACTAAATAGGGGCAGCTAGGTGGCGCAGAGAGTAAAGAGCTGGCCCCAGAGTCAGGAGGTCCTGAGTTCAGTTCCAGACTCAGACACTTAACACCCACACAAAAAAACTAGCCATGTAACATTGGGCAAGTTACTTAACCCCAATTGCCCTCCAAAAGGCAAAAAAATAAAATAAAATAAAAAAACTAAATTGTTTGATTTTTTTTGTATATGAAAATTTGCTTTTGTTGATGGTTATAATCTCAGCAAAAAACAAATTTAAAACAAAACCAATGATTATATAATCAAACATGTATATTCATTAAAATTTTAATTTCTCTCCTGAAGGTATCTTAAGTTTTTCTTTTTTTTTTCTTTTTTGGAGGGGAAAGGTGGGGCAATTTATATTAAGTGACTTGTCCAAGGTCACACGGCTAATAACTGTTAAGTGTCTGAGGCCAAATTTGAACTCAGGTTCTCCTGACTCTGGGGCTGGTACTTTATTCACTGCACTACCTAGCCGTCACTTTAAGTTGTTTTTAGTATAGTTACAAACATGTAAACCCTCCTTCAAGTTATGTCTTTCCACTTTACATTAAAATATGGCTTCTATTTTGCTTCAAATTTATCATCTTTTCCTAATACGACATAAGAACCCTGAAGCTATTTTCTTTTTGACTTTTTATCTTAAGTATCTAGCACACATAAAAGTCAAGTAATAAATATTTGTTTAATTGAATTGAGCTTTTTTAAATGAAACAATAATATTTCATTATGTTGACCTATGACATGTTCAGTCATTCCTGAACCATTGGGCCAATTGGTAGCTTCCAGCTTTTTCCTAGTACAAATAAAGCAACTATTAATATTTTTGTACAGACATGCTTTTTTTTCAAATCTCATCTTGTTAATTTTTTGTTGTTGTGGGTTTTTTTGTGTGGCCTTGGAGTTATCTTATCTATACTTTCTTCCATTTGTTTGATAAAATTTTGTCTCAACAATGGAGATATAATTTTTCTTTTTCTAGACTGATTTTTTAATACTTGAATTGTGATATGGTATTTAAAAAATGCTCATTATCTTCCCACAATTAGATTGTAAACTCCTTGAGAATAGGGACTAACTTCTATCTTATTTTTATATCTCCAGAGGTTTGCACGATGCTGGCACATAGTAGGTGCATAGTAAGTGTTTACTGACTGATTGAAAGTGAGGTATGATTTCCTAAATGAGGTCTAGTCTAATATCTTTCTATTCAATTCTAGATCCATCTTGAAGTTCATTTGAAGTATCAATCTACCACTTATGAATGTATACTAGAGAGTATATATAGAACATACAGGCTCCCTACCCAACTTCATGTTGCAATGTGTCCAATATCCACATCCATCCATTTTTCTCACTTTTCTGGTTTGAGCAGTTAAAAGAATGTCTTTGAAATAATAATGGACTTCACTGAGATGGGATTATCATCTTCCAGAGGTTAAAGAGCCTCTCTAAGGTACTCACTGCTTCCTGTAAGCACTCTGTAATCTACATGATACTGGTAAATTCCTTAAGAGAATATATGTATCTTTGTATTCTTATCCTAGTTATATTTTTTAAAAATACTAATTTTTCTGTTTTGTAAAGTAGATTCAAATGTGTAGTAAAAAAAAAAATGATCTAAAAACCCCATAATTTCTAGTGACTTGAATATTAGACTCACCTACAGATCTTTAGAATGCTCATATTTCACTTTGAAAGTTACCACTCTACACAGAATGAAGCATACTTTTTTACTTTATTTTTCTTGAGTTTTTTTCTTGTCTATGTTTTCTTTCACAACATGACTATTATGAAGGGTCTGAATGACTACATATGTATAACCTATATGGAATTGATTGCCTTCAAGATGGGTGATGGGGGTGGGGAGGAAGGAAGGGAGAGAATTTGGAACTCAAAGTTTTAAAATCAAATGTTAAAAATTTCTTTTACATATAACTGGGGGAAAATAAAATACTAAATGAAAGCTTAAAATTTTTTTTAAAAGAAAGTTACCATTCTACAAACACATTTATATGTGTTTATATATATATATATATTGTTTAAGATCTTTTAGGAGCTTCAGCTGAAGGAGCCAAAAACAAACAACTTCCCCCCCCCCCATCCCCTGAGTGACAAAGGCTCAGGGCAGTTTTTGGGGATAAGGCCTAAAGGCAACCAAGAATACACAAAGTCTATATTCTCTTTCAAGAAACCCTCAGATATGACTCCTCAAACATTACGCATCTCTAAGACAAGTTATAAACAAACAGATGAAGAACAAATGTAACATATTTAGAATATGTTAACAGTCTTGCTATATATGAATTTGAGTAATGAACAACAAAATTAGCCCCAAGAGTTTTAACACACTGTCGATTTATAGTCATAGAGTAATTGGTATAGCAATTTATGAGAGAAAATCAAGGGAAAAATGTTAATGATATTTGAATAATATAAATGAGAATTAAAAGAGTCCTCACAGAAATAGCAGGGCTTCTGATATCTACAGCATAGTCTGCATCTGATGGCTGGATGTTCAGTTTCAAAATATTGTGCAGAGATAAATCTTCTATTCCTAATCTGTGCAGTCCCTCCATAACACGAGCTTCATTCCTCAACACATCAAACAAGCTGAAATAAATTAGAGAAATGTTGTTATTCATAAAAACACTTGAAAGCTTCTCAGGATCTGATCCTGGCAGATAGACTAAAAAAGACAGTGGTAGAATCTATACCATAGGTGGTTTAAATTTTTAAAAGTGACTAGAATCTTTATTCTTTTCATTATCTCAATGCTTTTAAAGGCTTGTGATGTCATTAGTACAGTGTGTCCTCCCTCCACTGACAAAGAATGCACAATCTTATGAATATGCATGACTGAAAAGTCTGTCAGTTGGCTGTCAACTCCCTGGTGATACCCCTCTCAACAACTCAAGACAGAGACCCAGTCCATGTGTCAGGCCCTTTTTGAAACCTTTCCTGCTATCTTAGGAAGACCTGAAAAAGCCTTCACTTCAGTGATATCAGCTTCAAAAACACAGTCAGGGTTTTAGTGAAGTAACCTTTGGGTCATTCTATCAAAACATACAAATCTAATGCATTCATCACTTTATCAAAGTACTTTATCCTTTTTTTATAGGAAGTAATATTTAACTTGAGTTAATACTTACTCAGGTGTGTGTATATGCTTTCCATATTGACAACCTAAGAGAGCTTCTTAAAATATATACATTTTACTGGCTTTCTATGACTGTTAATAATAACATCATGTGGGCCTTGCAGCTTAATTCTGACAACATGGATGGTTTACTGTAAATAACTACATCTTACAAATCATTACTAACTGCGGTTTAATACTAAAGACCCAAGATTTATTATTTAAAAGTTTTGAGTCAAAGGATAAATTCCAATTTAGAAACATGGGTTGACACAAATCAAGAATAAATTAGAATACAGCCATAAGGAAAAAATTCAGCATAATTTGGCAATTAACAGCATATTACTGGATAACACTTTAGTGAATATAAACAGCAGTATTTCTGGAAGCCTTCCAGTAATATGAATGAAACAAAAACATTTTTGTCCAGAAGAGTCATACCCAAGGGCCTTCACTGGCAAATGCAGTTCTACCCCAACTAGATTTTTTGGCCAAGATGGCGAACACAAATATTTAGTGGTAAGAGGGCAAAGGGTTACATTTTATGTATATGGACATCATAACTACATTTATGAAGACCAACTGCATGTAATAGTGTATTACAAAAGAGTAATCTTTCATATAGAAAAATCACACAGAAAACTGCCTATCCCCAATTATCCTTTAGGTAAGCTTCATCTAATACTGGAAGCCTTCTAATACATAGTAAATAAAGTTAACATCTGAGCAAAAATCCTGTAAGACTCGTAGAACAGAAAATTTTTTCAGAGAATGAAAAATGCTGATATCCATACCTAAATATGTCCTGTGTGTCTAAATCAATGTGTAATCCATTGATGAACAGGGCAGACTCTCCAGGCTGTAATCCTAATGTTCCTTTGAAATACTGAAAATTTAGAAGGAAAAAAAAGACATTGTTGACATGCAAAAGGACATTCAAAAGGAGAATTTCTGCCAATTTTGTATCTTTCTCTTTTCTACCATTGCCGTTTAGCTCTGAGGGGAGTGTTACCCTTCTTTCCCACAATTTTTAGGACATTGGGAGAATATAGTATTAAGTCTCTTCTCTATCATAAGAAATCAAATTAACTGAAAATCACAATAATATGGACGTGTCTTGTGTCTAACAGCAACAGCTTCTGCTCCTTAATAAAAGACAGCAATGGAAAGTGATGGCTTTCTACTCCGCAGCCACCAGTTATTTTGCCCTGCTAGGGTTAGCAGTGGAACAAAGCAAGAGCCACCGTACATCTGCATTACTCAGATCTCAGTGAAACAATCTCAGTAGGCACTAATTACTAAGTAAGGAATTATCAAGCATAAAAACATTATTGGGGGCGGCTAGGTGGTGCAGTGAATAGAGTACTGGCCCTGGAGTCAGGAGGACCTGAGTTCAAATTCGACCTCAGACACTTAACACAAAAAGTAGCCGTGTGACTTTGGACAAGTCACTTAACCCCAACTGCCCTCCAAAAAAAGCAAAAGTAAAACCCATTATTGAATTTGTTACTAATTAAGTCAACAACGAAATGCAGTTTATGTAAGAGACCAAAGACCCCAATGAGTTCTATCACTTGTTCCATTACAAAAATGGCTGGGAAAATGGCCAACGCTAAGTTGTTTGGACAAAAGACCTTAAGTCAAGGAAAAGTTTAAATCAAAATACAAAAAATTTTAATTGACAGCACTGGAGGAAAGGAAGGAAAAGGGGGGTATTTGGAAAATCCTTAGTGTAGCACCTAGATTAAATAGACACTAAATTTAACATGCATCTACTTTGGAAGAGACTTCCCGTCTCACCCCCACCCAGCACCCAAACCAGCAGATGTTGGTGTTTTCTGGCAGATGCTACCTTTTGGTTCTCTTCCACTTCAGTTCTGAGTTCTTGATTTACAGCAGTTTTTGTTATTGCTCTAAGGAAACAAAACAATGAATATGGTGCTTGGGTCAGTATCAAAAATCAAATGTGCTTATGGAAGGGAACAGATTTTGAAGAATACACTACTAAGAAAATTATTACTAAAAGGGTTTTTAAAAAATAAAATCTTGGGGGAGGCTAGGTGAGTAGAGCGCCGGCCCTGGAGTCAGGAGGACCTGAGTTTGGATCCAGCCTCAGACACTTAACAGAAAAAAACTAGCCATGTGACCTTGGGCAAGTTGCTTAATCCCAACTGCCCTCCAAAAAAATGCAAAAAAAAAAAAAATACAATACTTAAAACTGAGTATGTAGCCCCTTGCCTAATACCACATTTTTCTCTAGTCCCAAAAGAAGAGCCATAATAAAGAATTCTAAAGTAGTGGTGTTGCTTCCAGACTCTTGGCAAAAAATACTGTTGCCATGCAAGTTATCTCTTAAGCCTAGAAAATGAATGAAAAACTTCTATGAGCAAGTTTAGCATTGTATTTAAGTACTTACTAGTGGTGTTTATGTGTTCAATTCAATATCTCTGAAAGATATGACTGAGAATTAACTGAGATTTATGATAAGCTTTGTCAGGTAATTCTGTATTAAACCGTATTAAAAAGAAAAAATTCCAAAATATCTCATATCAGAGCTCAAAATAACAGCACTAACCTCATAAGGATTTAAAATAGTCATACAATGTGTAAGGGAACTAACTTTGATTCCTTGATAAAACACGCAGGAATATGAAACAGAAGACTAATGCTTATTAAGTATGAAAAATGAGTACTTCAGAATTTTGATTCAAACTTGCATACAGCTTCAGAATTAAGAAAAAATGTACACACTACCATATATAAGCACTGATAATCTGATTCAAATGCAGAAAAATAATGCAGATTAAACATAGCAGGGGGTTTTGGGGAACACCAACTCATATTTTTGAAATATTGCTTCTACATTAATGTGTAGAATAGTGTCTGGTTTGATTCAACATAGAGAAACTCCATGTTGAACAATTACTAGTATACTTAGCAAGTAAAGGAGAAAAAATGGAAATTAGCAAAATAAGGGTCTTGCTCCTTTTTCTTCATATAGATTTCCTCTCAAGATATAGCATTATTTCAATTAAAACGCCATTTTAATTTTTCAGACATCATGTCAATATTTCAATGCTTTTATGAGGAAGTGGGCATACTTCATATAAGAACTGTTCACAACAAAATTTATTCCCATGAATCTCCCTAACATTTCAAACACATTTCTGTTTTAAGTGCAGATCTAAGCAAATCTTAGAATAGACATTTTAAAAACTTCCTTGATGCAGTGCTCTTGTTTTCTAAGTTCTATTATATTTAATAAACCTCATTTTGAATTTTAACAAAATGAGAGGACAGGTTATCATTCGATACTATATTAAAGAGGGACATTTCCCTGTGCTTTCCTCTGTATTACCTAGCTTTGGTAGGAAAATTCTGACTGAGATCCTTTAGAACCACCAAAGCTACCTCAAGAGGTGCAGCCAGGACTCGGGCAGCAGTCTGGAAACTTAGATCTGAAAAAAAAAAAAAAGAAAACAAAGAAAAAAGAAACAAATCATAAAGTCTCAGTCAAATGCTAAAAGTTAACAATTGTTACATAGTATACTGATGTTCACATACATAGCATACATGTGCATACACACACAGACACTTTATAACTGACAAACTTTTCACACTCATTCATTGGTAAAAGACAAGACCCTTGGATGGTATTTTAAAAACACAATTCCAAGTTCAATCTATTTCACACCACTTTTTGGTTCCTTTAGGATCTAGCTACTGAAAAACGATATTCTCTAAATTTCTTTCTACCTTGAATACTGCTGAGACAGAACCTAGACCAGGAGTGAGGAATCTGCAGCCTACAGGACATATATGGACCTCTAAGTCCTCAAGTGCAGCCCTCTGACTGAATCCAAACTTCAAAGATAATAATAAAAGGATTTTGTTCCATAAAACTTAGTCAAGAGGCTACACCCAAGGAACTAGAATGCCACATGTCATCTTAAGGCAGCATGTCCCCACTCCTGACCTAGACCATCCTTTTGATTTATGACATTTCCAAAACTAGGGTTTATCAGAACTTCTGGAAAATTATGATTTGAAAAAAGAAAAAACTTGCTAAATAGCTAAAAGCGAAAGAATACGAACAAAGAAAAAAACTCCATCATAAAAGTGACATTTTATACCCTTCAAAAAGTGAGAAACTTTTTTAGGAACAGAGCTACTAGTTGACTCAAAGGTCAATGGAAAATCTAGCAATATAAATAATTCATAAATGTTACATGCTTAAATTTTAACACATTAAAAAAATTTATTTACTGTGAATGTATCTGAATTTCTAACTAATATACACATGCTACAATTTTACATTATCTCTATACCTCTCTATAACTATTTGGTCCCAGGGCTACATATTGAAAATGCCTTTTCATTATTTATTACGGTCATTAAAACTGGTTTCAAAATTTCTGATGAACTCTAATACCACAGAAGAAATGCCAGATATATTTAAAAGAGTCCCCAAATTGTATGTTTCCTCTATTAGAAAATTAAACCAAAATACAAGTAGGATATCATTTCATCAGATTGGTAATACCCTGCAACTGCCAAACTTTCAGAGGTGCCATTTCATTGGTACTTTCCACAAGATGCTTCCGGAGTTCCTTTAACTGGTGCTTCATATCAGGATGGAGTTCTCTGACAGAAATAGGAAGAAAGTCAGATTCAAAGTACCAATTATCTCTTATTCATTCAAAATAAATTTGCACACAAATAAAATTTGTGTTAACATCTGGTATGTGATTGTTGTTTTTTAAGGCTCTGTTCAATTTTATGACTAAAAGTGATCAAATAGTGATATAATTCCTCTTCTTTCCTATTTGTAACTTACTAAAAGTTAATAAATTTCAAAAACAGATTAAAAAGATATACAATTGCAAGACTCATCAAAATGTTTTTTCAACAAACACTTTTATTAACAAAAACAATTTTGATCAACTGGGCTAACATTAAACAGAAATAAAGTTGGGGCTACTGAGTTTCTTTTCATTTATGTCCCAAGCAATATCAGCTCTTATAGATGATGATCTAAAGTTTATATATAAGCAAGGGAAATTGCATTTAGTCCAAGATTGCCTTGCCAAGTCCTTATACCAGCCCTTTTATACCAAACTGCAAGGAAAAAGTTTATATTATCTGAACAGGTGGAAGTGAAGCCAATTTGTACTCCAGTGTACAAAACTGAAAAAAAAAATTTTATTATAATATCTGGGTCCCTCAGTTCCAACTGACTGACTTCCATGTAACCACTCTTTCCAAAAAGGTAGACTGTGATACATCCACATGTGCCCACATAGGCAATTCTTATCCATAAGATAAAATCTATTATGGGAAGTGTACCTAACATGGTAGGAAAGTCTTCTGTATCTTTTGATATTATGTGGACCCAATGGAGCCACATGTGGGGTATCCTTCTCTTGTCCCTCATTCCTGCTTTGGGACAACCCCACAGAAAAAATTAAGTTGATGAAGAATACCTATGTCATTTAGGAAGCTCTAAAAAGTTCCAGAGCTTGATGAAATCAGTATGATATCATCCATAAAGAAAAGAGTCTGAAAACTTCACTACCTATAGAAAATCCCTCTTTAATTTAGACTAGTTACATTAAAATTTATACTAGCTACCTTAAAAATTATTTTAAATGAATAAGCTCCTCAGTAAGAAGGAGTCACTTATGTTCTCTATAATTTTCATCATGCACCTTTATTTTATAAGTAATCAATAATTAGACTAACAAGGAAAAGTCTGATTTGTCAGAAGCTTGGTGAATCATTTTTCGAAAATATTTTGCTCTTGACCACATAATGGTTTAATTGGTGCTAAGGTTAAACAAAAATTTTAAAGTATACATATAACAGGCCAGAAATCATCTGTTAGTGATTTAGTCATATATAAGTCTAGCAAATGTTAAAGCTAAGGTAAATAAAAAATTGATACTAGCCATTAGCAAAGATGATTCCTACTTCATCTCTTTTTTTTCACACCTAAGAAAATGGAAACGATATGTGGTATAGTGGCAAAAGCACAAGTTTTGGTCTCAAATCTGGTGTTATTTAGTAAGGTATATAACCTTAGAAAAGTTACTTAACTTCTCTGGGCTTCAGTTTCCACACTCATAAAATGGAACACTCAGAAAAATAGATTCTAAAGTCCTTTTCCAGATCTTACATCTATAATCCTACACAAGGTAAATAACGCCCAGACAAAATTTTAGAGTTCTGATCAAGTTATACATAACCACCAAGTTATGATACACTTGACAATAAAGTTTGTATTGTTCTATAGGTCCCTTATGTGACATTAAAATGTCTACGTATTGGAGTATATAAAAGAATTATGAAACCATGATAGTAAGAGCTAGAGGGAACCTCAAAGATAATCATCTAACCCAATCCCTTCATTTTACAGAAAAAGCCCATTTCTACAAAAGAGCATTTTTCTTGGATTTAAGGCTTATAAAATCATAGTTGATCCCTGTAATTCCCCAAATAACTTTGTTTTTACATTTTTTAAATCTACCATCACTTCCCCAAGCTAAAATAAACTGTTTCCCACACAAAAAGTTGAGAAAAATAGTTCAATTTCTCCTAATATTCATCAGGAGATTGAGATCAACTATGCTGATATGAAACTAAGTCATAGATCCAAAGCACAAAATCAGGCAGACACATATGCCTTAGTGATTATGGTTTATCTTTACTCAAAATCATAAACATATTCATTACAATATCGACAATAGCAATTTCATTTGAGACTACATCCAAGAAAGCTTGCCATGGGTCTCTCTGTAGGATGATGCTTATTTCCTCCCCTCTTTCCATCTGTATGCTTAGTGCTCCACACAATGCATTACAAAGAATAAACAATTACTATTTTTATTAAAATTCATTCATTCAAGGATCCTGAAAGTTAGGCAAGATAAATATGTCAAAAACAATCCTATGAACCTATGATGCTTGGAAAAGCAAGCAACTAAGAAATTTTAACCAAGGAGATTATTTCTGATTAAAGCTGGTAGTCATACCTTAATGTTCCAAAAAGGAATCCTTGAACTTCATCAATAGGGTCATTTTCACCTATTACTGTAGCATTCGTTTCAGTTCCTACAAAAGCAAAAGTTATTATACATATCACCACTCGCTAATACTGATAAGATATTATTATGCATTTTGCTTGGTATCCAAAAAATTCAGCTTGAGACTATAAAAATGATAACATTGAGTGCTTATTTTTTGTTAGTTTTCAATTTTAGCTAGTCTTGATACGTATTTGTTGGAAATTTTTTTTCAGTTGTTTCTGTTGTTGATAAAGTGAGAATAGGCTTTTTCTACTCAAATATCAGAAAACTTTACAAATGAAATGCAACATTCATGAACTTAAAAGAAGTATGGAAAGCCTCCCCATATCAAAACCAGCAACATTACAACAGGCAGTTTTTTCACTAAACCAACTAAACAAAAAAAAAAATGAACATCAATATTGACAGTGACTATAAAAGTTTGTATTATTTACTCTAAGTGGTATTATTTTCCAAGGAAGCTAAGTTATCAGATAAAATTTATGAATCACATCTTTACTGTTTCCTGATGTGACTTAAAAAAGAGAATCTTTGCAGACTTCCCCCTTCCTTCTAAAATAAATTCTTTCATTTAAACCATGCAAATAGGAAAATTCATAAGATAACAAAAAAATAAAGTGAAAGGGAGTAGCATAAGAAAATATAACTACATTCACTCTGGATGGAAATAAACAAAACATTTCTTACAAATGAAGAAGGGTAGAGAAAAAAAATTATCTGCATTGTTCAACACTCCCTCCATTAACTAATTAAAGTATGATATGTAGAAACTGTGAAAGACATCTCATCTAACATTCCTGGCCAGAAAGATGTTAGTTATCACATAAAATACTCAGATAAGAGTGGAAACAAAATTTCAAGGAGAAAGATTTAGGTCTCTACAAAAAATTTCAAAGGGCAAAATGGGTTTAGAATTTTAGGTTATAAAATGCAGAGAAACAGGACAACCTTTGTTCTTATTTTTAAGAATTCACCTTTCACCTGAGTATCATCCTTGGCCTTGTATTCTGTGCTCTTGATAGCCAATTCCACACCATACCCCGAAAGGTAGACTCTTTCCTTACTAGGATTCTGAAAGTAAAATAGGTATCTCTATTATTATCACATCTTTTGAACCTATTTCCTAAAATAGGAAATGTTATTATATAACAACACACAGGCATACATACGTGTGTGTAGATATATATACATGTATACAAATGTGCATATATATGCATCTTGTACATGTTAATGCCTTTAAAAATATATGTATTGAGTTAAACAGACATAGCTGCCATCTTATAAATAGGCCATGTTGCAGAAGTTCACAAGACACTGGTTAGAATGCATAACACATTTGGCACAGAATCACAATTTTACAAATAGCAATTGGATCCCTAGAATAATGCAAAATAGCCCATCTGACCCATAATATATCAGTTAAACATAACCACTACTGATAACATTGTTTCATAGGATATTCATTCAGATTTTCCACTTCAGATGCCAGAAACATATTCTCCTCTCTCTCAACTGAGGCCGTAGGAGGGATACTCCAAAGATTCTAGTGGAAGCATGACAAGGAAGTCTCAAGAATTCTCAGCTGGATAATAAAGAGAATTGATGGGGATCTCTTAGAGCTGTCATGAGGAGGCCAGTCTCAAGCTGAGGCAGTCAATTATATATGATATGCTTATAAGTTGGAAAATTCATGTACAAATGTGTGGATATTAAAAAAAATACTTTAAAAACAATTAGCTAATTGCTACAAATGATATAAAATCATTAAACTTAATTTTACTTCATTTCTCAACATCGTTTAGAGCCAAAAAATAACTGGGAAAATGGAATTGTTAAGAACTATGGGAAATATCATTTTACTAATTCCAATTTAGAAAATGCTACTTATGGTTTTTTTGGAATAAAAATGTAATAACTTCTTCATTTGGCCACCCTGAACACTATTTTCTTTTTAATTTTTATTGGAAAGTCAGGCAATCCTTCTACACAAATGGATAAAGAAAACAGAAATAGGTGTGATGAAAATGAAAATACTAAAGAGTGATTGAAATAAACGGATGCAAAAGAACAACATAAATACATATGCCAGGCAAAATTAACAGCCAATAAAAGTTAAAAAATAATAACAATACTTACTGATACATAGTGTCTGAGTACATAATTTATTTTCCCTGCACTGCTTTTTGCTACAAGTTGATGGTGGAAATTATAAAATTCTTTAGAGCCAATCTCTGAGTAGAATATCACCACCGGGCTTCCAGGATTTAAGGACGGATATCTGTGATCCCCTTTGAACAAATTTGGTTTGGGTCTGGGAATAAACATCAAAAATTGTAATAAGACAATTCAAATCAACTCTATTTCTACAAAAGAGTTTAGTTTCTATTACTGACTATAAGTATTTTAATACCAAGAGCAAGAGAAAAAAAATTCCCTCTTTCTATTCCTTCTAGTGTTTGCTTTTATCATGAATGACTGTTGGATTATTATCACTTGACTTTTTGTGCACCTTAACGCTATAAACATATGGGTTTTTTTGTTTATATACTGCATGATGTTGACAGTATTTATGAATATTAACTAGGCTTAGATGTGACATAAAGCCTTGTATGACCACAAAAATCACAGAATGTGAGAAATGGGACAGACCTCAGAGCCATCTGCCATTGCAAGCAGCTTTGTGGATAGAATGCTGGGCCTGCAATCAGAAAGACCCGAGTTCAAATCTGGCCTTAGACACTCATTCCATGTTTGCCTCAGTTTCTTCAACTGTAAAATGGACATAATACACCTACCTCCCAGAGCTGCTGTGAAGAACAAATGAGATAACTGTAAAGTGCTTGGCACAGTACCTGGCACATAGTAAGAACTATATAAATGCTGGCTATTATAATTATCTACTCCAATCTATATACCAAATGAATCTCTACTGTAATACCTGAGAAGTGGTCATCCAACCTCTGTCTGAAGACCCCAAAGGCAGGGGAATCTACTACCTCTTGGGGCAGTCCACTCCACTTTTGGAAAGGCGTATATCCTTAATCTCAAGCCTAAATTTAACTCTTTGCATCTCCATTGCTCCTGATTCTGCATTCTAGGACCAAATAGGACATAACAGACCTTCAAACATTTTACAGCTACCAAAGTGACTTTCCTAAAGCACAGGTCTAACCAGGTGAATCCCCCATACTTAATAATTAACTCCAGTGGTTTCCTATTACCTGATAAATCAAATACAAAACTTCTCTATTTGGCATTTATAGCCCTTTAAAACCTGGTTCCACCCCATATTCTTGTACTGGATGTTGACCATCCCTACAATGCACCCCTTCCTCACTTATACCTCCCAGAATCCTTTCCTTCGAAGTTCAGTCACCTTCTACACCAAACTTTTCTTTTTCTCCCAACTGGTACAAGGGCTTTCCTCTGATAATTACCTGGTATCTATTTCATACATGTCAAAATACGTATATGGTGTTGCCCCTTGCTAGATATGTTCCTTGAGGGAAAGGACTTTTTTGTTTTTATCTTTTTACTGCCAGCAGCTAGCCTAGCACCCAGCATACAGTAAGTGCTTAAGAAATGCTTACTGACTGACATGAACAAAGAAAAACAAACAGACCATTTGGCTGGAATATAGAATGAAGGAGAGTAATCTGTAACAAGCCTGGAAAGGTATGGTGGAGCAAAATTGTGAGGGCTTTAAATGCCAAACAGAAAAAAATTATATTTTGTACTGGAGGCAACAAGCAGACATTTATAGTTCATAAGTAGGCCAGTAAAGGACATGTCAGAACTGTGTTTTTTAAGGATATCAATAAGGCAACAGTGAGGATGACTGAATAGGAGCAGGGACATCAATTAAGGGGCTAATAAAGTTCTGGGTGTGAACTAGGGTGATGATTGTGAAGGTGAGAGAATAGGAGGAATTTTTTTTTTTAAGCAATTGGGGTTAAGTAACTTGCTCAAGGTTACACGGCCAGTTATTTCTGAGTGTGGTGCTGAGTCTCTGAGCCCGGATTTGATCCAGGTCATCCCGACACTGGAGCCGGTGCTCTTACTCGCTGAGCCACCTGGCCGTCCCTAAGCAATTGGGGTAAAGTAATTTGCTGAAGGTTACACGGCCAGGTGTTTCTGGGTGGGTGCTAAGTGTCTGAGCCCGTGATTCGATCCCCAGGTCATCCCAACACTGAAGCCGGTGCTCTTACTCACTGTGCTACCTGGCCGCCCCAAGGGGAGGAATTTGAGAGATGTAAAGTTAAAGTCCACAAGACTTAGTAACTGACTGGATATGAGGTATGAGGAAGAAAAAATAGATGAAGATGACTATGAAGAAGCAAACCTGGGCAATTTGAAAGATGGTGGGGGGTCTGGACAGAAATAAGAATGTTTGAAAAAGTGACAAATCTGGAGAGAAATGTAATGAGTTCTATAAATATATTCATAATGGGTTCTGTTTTTCTCCTATTTTCAACAGGTTGGGGACAGGAGGGTGAAAAGGCATATTTTGACTGATTAGAGTAAATAAAATATATTTTCTTTAATTTTAAAAAGGAAATATAACGAGTTCTGTTGAGGTTGAGATACCTATAGAATATACAGTGGGAGATATCCAATACATGAATACCTAATAGTTGGTGATGATGCACAACTGGAACAGAAGAGAAAGGACAGGGCTAGATGTATAAATTTGGGAACCTTCTGCACAGAGAACATGGTTGAACCCAGGAAAGTTGAGGAAGTTAGAGAGTATGTGGAAAGAGAAAAGAGATCCCAGGACAGAGCCCTGCAGAATTCTCATACACCAGAGGAGGGCATGGATGAGGATCCAAGACAGGAAATGCAGATCCTCTCATTTTAATAGTAAGGAAACTAGGTCCCTGGGAGATTAGTTGAGTTTTCTGAGATTGTCAACGATATAATCTAGCTCCAAACAAAGAATGAAATCAAAGTTACCTCTTGTATTTAGAAAAATGTCAAAGCCAAACAAAATAATGAATATTATTAAACATATAAAGAATTTTAAAGAACTCTCTGAACATTTCATTAATATGAAGCCAGTAGGGGCGGCCAGGTAGCACAGCAAGTAAGAGGACCAGCTCCAGTGTTGAGAAGACCTGGAGATCGAATCCCGGGCTCAGACACTTGGCACCCGCCCAGAAACACCTGGCTGCGTAACCTTGAGCAAGTTACTTAACCCCAATTGCTTAGGGGCGGCCAGGTGGCACAGTGAGTAAGAGCACCAGCTCCAGTGTCAGGATGACCTGGATCGAATCCAGGCTCAGATACTCAGCACCACACCCAGAAATAACTGGCTGCGTAACCTTGAGCAAGTTACTTAACCCTGACTGCTTTTTAAAAAATATATATATGCAGCCAGTACTCATTTTGACATTTCAATACCTAAGGCATGTATAATAAACTTAATGCTATAAATGAATAAGATTACAATTAAAAACTAGCAGAAGATAAAGGAACTTGATGCCGTAGAGATATAGTAAAATATCTACCTCTTCCATTTAGCTTCCACAAATAACCTAACTGTGGGAAAAACAGCTTTTTAATTACTGATATAATACTCTTTTTTTTTTTTAAGCAATTGGGGTTAAGTAACTTGCTCAAGGTTACACAGCCAGGTGTTTCTGGTTGGGTGCTAAGTATCTGAGCCCGTATTCGATCCCAAGTCTCTCAACTCTGGGGCCGGTGCTCTTACTCACTGCACCACCTGGCCGCCCCTTGATATAATATTCTAATAAAATTTTAATTATTTAATTTAAATTACCTAGATTTAATTTTAATTATTTCAATAGTCTTAATTGTTTGAAAACTATATTTTTAAGAAATAACATCACAAACATGCCCAATCTGTAGGGCTTTTTAAAAAATCTGGATTTTTTAAAATGAAGTTAATAAACAAACCTGGTACATTGTCCTAAAATACAAATGATAGTGTAATAATGGTCAATGGATACTGGAAACATTAAATAAGAAAGAAAAAATTTTAAAAGAAAAATAACACATTATGACATAATTTATATATGAGAATGCCACATGGTATAATGAGTAATACACTGTACTTGAAGTCAGGAAGACCTGGGTTTCAATCTCACTGCAAACACTTAATTGTTATATGACCTCTGAGCAAGTCATTTAGACCTCTCTGTGCCTCAGCTCCCTCATCTATACAGGGAGAGGTTTGAACCTAATGATGGCCTCTGAAGTTCTTTTCGGATCTGAAATCTATGATCTATGGTACATGTTATTTATGGAGGAAAATATGAGAGACATACACTCTACCTTTTAGATGCTGTCTGTAAAAGTGCTCCAAGTGTGTCAAAATCACAAGTCTTCTCTCCATGCACTGAAAAGAATGAGTGACAGCCTTCTGGTGGAGGTTCATCAGCTGCTATCTGCCAGGTAATAAGAGCAATTTTTAAGAATAATTTCTAATCAAATAGAAAATAAAATAGTACAACTATGGATGCAATCTTACTACTTTCAAACACATAGCCCCATTATTTAAATGCAAAGGTATGCTATCTCTCTAAGTCTATTTCCTCATCTGTAAAATGAGGGAATTAGGGTAGGTTATTTCTAAAGTCTTTTCCAGTTCTAACATTCTATGACTCTGATTCAATATCTCAAATAGTAACAAGGTATCTGCAAAATGGAATCTAACTTGAAAATATTAAAAACATTAATTTTAACTTCCAAGGTATAGGCAATTCACTTTAGTTAAATGAGCCATGAAACGTAATATGAATGCAAATGTAAAGAATGATAAATGCCCTAAAAAAATGAGCTGTGGCAAGCAGAAAAGGAACCAAGAAGTGGAAGAGGTTTAATTATATAAAAAATACAATGAAATGGTCTAAGGGAAAGACAAAACAAGATGCACAAATTCCATGGATGTATAATGACAGACATAAATATAAGGGTTTAATGAGATATGCATGCCTGCAAGTTTAATTAAATGTAGGTTCACATAATTGGATGTAATGAGATAGGAAAAGGAAAAGGTATTATGAGATCACTTATAGTTCTGTAATTTAATGTGTTTACCAAAAAAATGACATGGCTATATGCAAATAAAGAGAAGTGAGCAAAGGAAATAGCATATTCACAAAGCTCTTTGTCTTAGGAGTTTGGGAGTGTGGCATTTTGGAACAGGGATACTTTAAGTCAAACATATTCTTTTTTCATACAAAACGGGTGAGACGGAATTCCCAAACATAATTTATTATTTTATTTAACAGCTAAAAATAAGTATTATTACATATAAACAAGTAATTAGTTTAAACAAGAGATTCCAAGCATTTTGTATGTCTTCAATGTACAGATTAACCAATTAATATATACTCAATGTACAGAGTAATCATATTATGTTTCTGCTGGAATAGTTGTTCTCTAAAGGTACTGGTATGTACTAACCTGTTGGAAGGCTTGAACTGTAGCTGAGTAGGAACGAAGAGACAGAGAAAATTTCAGCAAGTTCTGCTGAAGAGGTGACAGATAATGAAATGCTATCTTTAATAGCTCATGATAATAGGAATAATCAGTACCTGTCAAAGAAGAAAACAAAGAATCAAAAATTGTATTTGATTATAAATGACCAAATCAATTACTGTATGTAAAAATTATTTTAAATATAAAACATCTAAGTTATCACATGATTGCAACATTACAGCTGTGCTATCCAATCAACCAACAAGCATTTATTAAGTACCTACTATGTCAATCAATAAGGATTTAATAAGTGTCTACTATGCACAAGGTATTGTGCAAGGTTCTGGGGGAACAAAGACAAAAAGGAATTAATCCCTGTTTTCAGGGAGCTCACATTCCACAAGAGGAAATGTATAAGTAAATCAGTGCATAAAACAGATACAAAATAAATTCAAGGCAACTTCGGGCAGTAGGGCACTGGTATCTGGGGCAATAAAAGAAAAGCTTCATGTAGAAAGTGGTGCTTAAGCTGATTCTTGAAATAAACAAAATATTCCAAGAGGCCAAGATGAGGAGGAAACACATTCCAGGTACAAGGGAGAGCCAATGCAAGAGCACAGAGCCAAGAGAAAGGGCATCTTGTAGATGAACAGCAAGAATGCCAGTCTGACTTGATTTTAATAGGAAGGAAGACAAGCAACATGCAACTATAAAGACAGATTGGGACAGGGTCACAAAGGGGCTTAAATGCCAAACAAAAGCTTACGTTTCATCAAAGGAACATCAGAGACAATAGGGGGTATGTAGTAAAGGACTGATAGGATCAAACCTAGACCAAGAAAATCACTTTAGCAACTATATGGAGGACAGACGGAAAAAGGGAGAGACCAATTAGGAAACTATGGCCACAATCTAGGTGAGAAGTGATGAAGACCTAAACGAAGAAAGTGACCACGTGAATAGAGAGGAAAGGGCAAGATCTGGCAAACTAGTTGTTTTGTGAGTGATGTGAGGGAAAGTGAGGGGTCAAAGACAATACCAGTACTGGGTTATTAGAAAGATGGTAGTGCAGAAACAGAAAAAAACAAGTATGGAAAACAACTGAGTTTGAGGAGAAAGATACTAAGTCATATTTTGAACATACTGAGTCTGAGATGCCTCAGAGATACTAAGTGTCGAATATCCAAAAAGTATTTGGGGATGTATGACTGAACTACAGAGGGAGACTAGAGCTGAATATAAAGATGTTGAAAGTCATCTGCATAGAAACAATAATTATAATGCCATAAGAGCTGATATCACTAGATGAAAAAGAAGAGAAAAAGGCTCAGGACAGAGCCCACAGTTAGGGAGCATGATATGAATGAAGTTCTAGAAGTCAGAGCCAAACATGCAGGAGGAAAACCAAGAGACAGCAGTGTCATAAAAACCCACAGAGGAGAAAGTATCCAGGAACAGAGGGCTCAAGACAAAGTCAAAGGCAGCAAAGAGGTCAGGAGAAGAATTGAGAAAAGGAAAACATATGTGACCATTAATAAATCATCAATAACTTTGGAGAGAAACTTTTCAGTTAACAGACAAGGTCAAAAGACACACACAGAACACATATAGATTTTTCTAGTAGTTTGACTGTGAAAGAGAAGACTTATATAGGATGATAGTTTAAAGGTATAGACATTGTTTTATTTTTCCCCAGAACTAAGGTTTGGGTGGGTTCCTAGGCAGCAAGAAAGGACTGAAGAGTAAAGAGGGGGAATAAATTGTGGGTTACCCTATTGAAGAAAAGGGAGGAAGAAATGCCACCTCTTTAAGGAGACAAAGGAATAGAGAACAGGGGATTAATGAGGTATGAGAGATGTAGAGAAGGAGCTCATAGAAAATGGCCTCTATTCTGAGATAGTCCTTAGTAGATAGTGGAAAAAAGAGAGTGGACATTATGAATGAAAGGGAAAAAGTATATAACGGTATTCGCTATTTTTAAAGCTTTTGGAGAGAGCTGTACAATGGAAAAGTGATGCAATTTACAACATGACTAATATGGAAATATGTTTGGCATGACTACACATGTATAACCTATATCAAACTTCTTGCCTTCTCAAAGAAGGAGGTAGAGACAGAAGGAGAGAATTTGGAACTGAAAAAATTTTAAACAAATGTTGAAAATTGTTTTTATATGCAATTGGAGAAAAATAAAATACTAAACAGATATAAGAAACATCAAAAAAAAGATCTCAGTATTTGATAAACAAGAACTATTCTTTATAAAAAAAAGTTTTCCTGACTTGTTTAAGAAAATGAAACATTCCATAACCAACTTCTATCAGCCAAAAATACCACAAGTAATACATATGTATATTACAATTATTAATTACAATACAACAGACTTCAAATTTCATTATGAAGTACAATTATATAAATTGGACCTAATAAAAAGCAAACTGATTTTTGAGAATTCAAACAATTCTAGCTAGTTGTAAGTTATAAAAGTAAAATCTGAAGGAGCAGGTTTTAAACATTGAATATATTTTGATATTACTAAAGACTGTTAAAGCTTAGACCATATATCTTCAGAGCAGACTTTGACATTCTGCTACCCAAGTTCTAGCTTAGCTTTTTAGCTTATATTATATAAAGAATATTTATATTCATAAATATACACAACAGAATACACTGTGTATAATATTAATAATGAGCACAATGGTGATGAGTGACCAACTAAATAATTAGTTCACAAATTACTGTGAGTTTTCTCTTACTACATTTCCCAGACCAAGAGCTGAATTATGTCTAAGTCAAAATTTATTTGTTATTTACTGAGTAAACCTACAATAAATTTCATCACCAGAAAATATTTAAACTTTTTTTTTTTTTGCTTTAGCCATTTAGGACAAAAGTACAAAAGACAAAAAAATAACTTCTAACAAAATTGCTAAGAATTGTATCTAGCCTATTATTACTGTCCTTACTCTATCCTCAACTTAAGTCATTTAACAAATTTTTTTTCTTTATCTTCTACATTCACTTCATATACAATAAAGGAAAGCACAGAATAAGAGAGAGAACAGACAAAAAAAAAGTCAAAGCAGCATTTACTGCAATTTTACCATCATGATCCGTTGATCCAATATTTTCACTGGCTTCTACAAAATTCCAAAATTTCTCTTGACTGTCTTCTGCTAAAAATTCACTGGGAGAAAAGTGGGAAACGTCAAAAGTAGGGAAAAAAATCTTTAAAATCAAACAGCAAAAACTACAGTAAAAAAGAAAGCAAAACAGTTAACAAAGCTGATAGTTTCCTAATTCATATTCTAATGCAAGTAAATGAGAAAAGCACTGAATGATCCAACAATTATTTATAAAGTTGGGAATAAGAGAAGAGTAGAAATAATTGAAGTCAGTCAAGAAGCCTATTAAAAAGGAAAGTTTAAAAAGCTCCAGAGATTCAAAATACTGTCAAGTAGGAACATAAGGTAAAGGATAAGAAAAACTCAATTCTAGTAATGGCTCTGTGTATTGAATTTGCTGGGAGACCTGAGACAAGATAAACATCTTAAGTTTCTAAAATTTCTTCCAATGGAGTACCGTAGTATGAAAGCTATGAGAACTTTTGAAGTCAGTATTTTGTTTCACATTTTTAAAATCCTACTTGAATTGTGAACACCAAGCAATACCAGAAGAAGGCAATCTCTAACAGCTTCTACCATGATGGAAGAAGTTTTAAATATGATCCAATAAATCATCAAGTACTTATTAAGGACCTATTATGTGCCAAACACTATACTTACTAGGCACTGGGGGATACACGTACAAGGAATGAAAAGATCTCTATGCACAATAAGCTTACATTCTAACAAAAAGGCAAAAAGTACATATAAAAATGTATATTTATATATGTAACACACAACATAATGGATATGTGCATGTGTACACAAACATACATATGTATGCATTCATGTATGTATGTATATATTATGTATGTAATCAAATATAAGCAACAGATCAAGTATGCTTTTCCAAGACTTAAGTGCAGAAAGGCTCATATCCCATAAATTCTTTGGTCATAGCAACTCATAAAAACAAAAATAACTTTTAAAATACTTGGTTTTATGCAGCCCCCTTCTGTTTTTGCAATGAGGGTGACAAAGCAGTGGGAAAGAGGATGCATATTAAAAATCACAGTTTTTATACCATATATAAACATTAACTTAGATATTGTCAAATGACTAATAACCAAAGACTAGGCATCCCACTTCAGGAACTAGATCATATCGATCATGATATTCTTGCTATAAATGAATCCAAAAAAGAAAAGGAATTTATACCCAAAAGGAAAGAGTTCATAGGTTCTCCCTGAAGAGAGGAAGAAGGGAGTTGACCTAGTTGGTTTTACCATGGAACAAAAAGCAATAAGAAATATCATTTCATGGGACATTTGTTCATCGTTTTGCAAAATTCATAAGTACTTGCAAGAAAACCACGATGAAAATAATTACAGTAAATGTCCTTATACTCCTTGTGTAAGATGATGGAGTATTAACCCTTTATTTTAAAAAAGCCTCTCAAAAATGAATCAAGATATACTTTTAAAATTTAGTAACTCAAAGGATTCTGGGAAGATGGTGGAGTAGGTCAGAAAACTTTCAGCTCTCAAAATTTCCTCCACAAACAAGACAGAACATGTCAGAGAAACAGAAATAAGCATGGGGTAAAGCAGTTGTCCTCCTAAGACAATCTGAGAAGACCCCAGGAAAGACCAGACCTCCAGGGGCCAAGGTAAGTGCAAACACCTCCGGCCTACTCTGCAGAAGTAATAAATAAATAAGCCCCAGTGACAGCTGGGTTGAGAGGCAGCCTCAACCTTAGAAGTGTCAAGGTCAGCCAAGCAGGAAAAGACTGAAGGACCTTCCACTGTTGAGGGACACCAAGCACAGCTGGGCTGCCACTGCAGGTGAGAAGGAGCTAGCACAAACCTGGTGAGTGCAGCAGTGAAAGGCAGGGACTCTGCTGGCTGAGGGCACTTGCAAGAGAACAGAGTGCCTGGTTTCAGTTCCAAGGCAGAGGGGATAGCTGTAGTTTGTAGCCACCCAAGAGACCACAGGGAGCAAGATCATTTGTAGGACAGTGTGGCTGAGAGTCCTAGCCATGGCTTAGGAATGGAGAGGAGAGCCCAAGTTCAGGTCCCAAGACAGACATGAGAAGATAACTGTTAGAACCTGAAGCTTAGGAAATCATTCTCCACACCTTGGGACTACATCTTGATCAAACTAATAGCTACTAAAGACAAAATAAAACAATAAATAAATAAATAAAATGAGTAAGCAAAGGAGAAGGAACACAATCATAGACAGTACCATGGGGATAGAGAAGATCTCGGTTCATATTCAAAGGAAGATAACAGAGCTAAAAAAGTCACTCTTTTTTTTCAGTGAGAAATATCAAATGTCCCAAGCACAAAAAAGAGTTCTTGGAAGAATTTAAAAAGGGCTTTAAAAAGTCAAAAAAGAGAGATTAAGGAAAAATTAGAAAAAAATAAAAGCAATTCAAGAAAATAAAATTATAAAAAGAAAGTCAACCAACTGGAAAGAGAATCAAAAACTTAAAAAAGAAACTAATTCCTTAAAAACTAGAATTGGTCTGGGCAGCTAGGTGGTGCAGTGAATAGAGCACCAGCCCCAGAGTCAGGAGGACCTGAGTTCAAATCCTGACTCAGACACTTAACACACACACAAAAAACTAGCCTTGTGACATTGGGCAAGTCACTTAACCCCAATTGCCCTCCAAAAAGCAAAAAAAAATTTAAAAACTAAAAAAAACTAGAAATGGTCAAGGAGAACCTAATAAAGTTCTAAGAAACCATGAAATCATAAAACAAAAGAATGAAAAAATTGAAGAGAAAGTGGAATATCTCATCAGAAAAACAAGTGATCTGGAGAATAGATCGAGGAGAAATAATATAAGAACAGTCAGACTACCTGAAAATTACAATTAAAAAAAAAAGAATCTTGCTACAATATTACAAGAAATTATCAAGGAAAACTGCCCTGAAATTCTGAAACAAGAAGGTAAAGTAGAAATAGAAGGAAAAAAAAATCTACCAATAACCATATGAAAGAGATCCCAGGAAAAAAACTTATAGGAATATCATAGCCAAGTTTCTTTTCTTTTTTAATGGTAAATAAATATAATGTATTATTCTGCTATGAGAAACAATGCTCAATGAATACAGAAAAGCATGGGAAGACATGAATTGATTCAAATAGAAGTAAGCAGATCAGGGCAATTACATAATGACTACAGCAATGTAAAAGGAAAGACCAATAGCAACAAAACAATTGAAATAATGTTGCAAAATTATAATGGCCAAGCTTGACCCCAAAGACAAGCTACCGTGTTTCCCCGATAATAAGACACTGTCTTCTTATTTTTTTTTGGAAAGAAAAACACCAGAGGGCTTATTTTCAGGGGAGGGCTTATGTTGTCCTGCCTCAGCTCTCCTCCACGGCACTGCTCTCAATGGCGCCAGCAAGCAAATCACTGGGGAAGAACGGGATGACACGCTCACTGCTGCAGCTCTGATTGGATGCAGCTCAGAGCGCAGCGTGTGTTTGGGGGGGGGGG
>NW_027187273.1:653014-659098 GCF_028583685.1 Petaurus breviceps papuanus | reverse complement strand
GGGGGGGACGGTGCATACAGAGGGTACCGTAATGTAGCGGGTAGCGCAGGGGATCACCTTCACTACAGTAGCAATCTCAATAGGGCTTATTTTCAGGGGAGGGCTTATTTTAGAGGAATCTTACACAGTAAGGGGAGGGCTTATTATCGGGGAAACACAGTATAATAGAAAGCTGCTCTCCACTTTTCTTTTTTGGTGGGAGACTCAGGGTGGAACATTACACGTCAAGCTTTTTCAATGTACTACTTAATTTTGTTGAATCCTGCCACTGCTAGATTCCCTCCCCCCCTCCCCCTTCCTCCCCATAGCCAAGTTTCAAAGCTCCTAGGCTAAGGAGATAATATTGGAAGCAACAAGAAAAAAAAATTTTTAATATCATGGAGCTACAAAAAGGATTATACAAGACCTAGCAGCTACTATACTGAAGTACCATAGGTCTTGGAAAACTATATTTCACAGAGCAAAAGAGCTGGGGTTACAACCAAGGGTAACGTACCCAGCAAAATTAAATATAAGCCTGAATGAAAAAAAAATAAAAGGACATTTCACAAACTCAAAGACTTTCAGGTTTTTGTGACAAAACCCCCAGGCCCTAAGGGAAATTTCAATATATGACATCCAAGAAAAATAAAAGGCAAACATTAAAGACCAATTATAAGGAATTCAATAAGGTCAAATTGCTTACTTGCTATATGTAAAAATATTAGCAGTACTCTAATAATTGTCATCATTATTTGGGTAGTTTGAAAGAAAGGCATGGGTTGAGCTGACTATGATGGTTGATTCTAAAAAAAATGAAACTGTGAAAGGAGAGATAAAAAGGAGCAATTAACTCATACAAATGAGGTATAAAAGGGAAAACTGATACAGAAGCTAGTAGGGGCCACTACAGGTAGTGCTAGAATCTTATTCTCACCGGGAATGAGTTTAAGGGGGAACTTAAGTGCTCAAATCCAGCCTCAGACACTTAACACACTTACTAGCCATGTGACCTTGGGCAAGTCACTTAACCCTAATTGCCCTCTAAAACAGTCAAAAAAAAAAAAGTGCACAGCAGAGAATAAATGAAAATCAATAAGGAAGCAAAGAAAGGCCGGGCAGCTTGGAAAACAATGTGCAGCATTTACTATACAGGTTTTCTTAAAATAGAAATGTATTGCTTTATACTAAATCCTCTTTTAGGGTCTGCTGTGTACATGTCATTATTTTCTCTTCTTATTTTGTATTTAAGTTTAAAATTTTAAAAATTTACAAAATACGTAGGTGTGAAAAAACATGATAAAATAAAATAAAATTTAGTAACTCCACCGCAAAGGTGGATAAATAGGAGTAAATGGAGAAAAATATGCTGAAAAATATGGTTCAGGAGGAAGAAATAATAAAAATAACAATGATAGCTAACATTCATATAATGTTTTAAGATTTGCAAAGCACTTCACAAATATCCTCTCATTTGATCCTAACAACAACCCTGGGAAGCAGACAGATATTATTACATTTTGCAGCTGAGGAAAATGAGGCAAACAGATTAAATGACTACCCAGGGTCACAGGGCTGAGGCCAGTCTCCAGGTCCCGTGCTCTATTCTTTTATTTATTTATTTATTTTGCTTTCAGTCCTTTGTATCCTCTTTCTTTTTTTTTTATTTTTTTAATGCTTTATTAACTTCTGATTTACATCATTCGTTTCCGCCAGATTTTGAATTACAAATTTTGTCCTCGTTTTTCCCCTACCCACCACCCCAAAATACCAGTCCCACAGGATATCCCCTCCTCCAATCTGCTCTCTCCCATATTTTCTCCCATACCCCTTTTTCACTTTTCCAGTAGGGAATGGTAGATCTCTATGCCACAGTGCCTGTATATCTTATTTCCCAATTACATGTAATTTGGTATTAATAATAGTATACACAAACACACACACATACATACATATATATTTGAATATTTGATTTTAAAACTTCCAATTCAAGATTCATTCCTTTTCTTCCTTGTCACCCTCCCTTACTGGGAAGATAAGCAGTTCAGTATAGGTTGTACATGTGTGGCTAATGCAAAACAATAACATAGTAGATATATTGTAAAAGACTGACTATATTTCCCTCCCTCCTATCCCACATCCCACTAGTTCTATTCTCTACTTTGATCCCGTCCCTTTTCAAAAGTGGGTGCTTCCAACTTCCCTCCCCCCCAGCCTGCCCTCCCTTCCATCATCGCCCCTCTCATCCCCTTCCTCCCCTACTCTTCTGGAGGGTGAGATACCCTATTTAGTGTGTATTTCACTCCCTCCTCAAGCCAAATTCAATGGTAATAAGGTTGACCCATTCCCTTTTGCCTTCCTATTCTTCCCCTCTATTGTAACCATTTTCCCTTGCCTCTTCTGTATGAGATAGTTTACCCCAATCTGTCTCTCCCCATCTCCTCTCATTATATTCCTCTCACCTCTTAATTTCACCTTTTAAGTATCATCCCTTCCTGTTAAATTGGTCCTGTGCCCTCTATCTATGTATACCTGTAAACATAAAAACACACATTCACATATGTATTCATATGCCCATATACCCTCATATATAGACATATATATATATATATATTTCTAATCCCTTCAACTACTGAGAAAAGTTTCATAAGTTACAATTATTGTTTTTCCATGTAGGAATGTTAATAGTTCAACTTTGATAAGTTCCTTGTGATTTCTTTTTCCTCTTTACCTTCTCATGCTTCTCTTGCTTCTTGTATCTGAATGTCAAATTTTCTATTCAACTCTGGTTTTTGCAGCAAGAATGCTGGAAAGTCCTCTATTCCACTGAATGACCATATTTTCCCTTGAAACATGATACTCAGTTTGGCTGGGTAGGTGAATCTTGGTTTTAATCCCAGCTCCTTTGACCTGTGGAATATCATATTCCAAGCCCTTAGATCCCTCAGTGTAGAAGCTGCCAGATCCTGGGTTAGCCTGATTGTGTTTCCACAATATTCAAATTGTTTCTTCCTGGATGTTTGTAATATTCTCTCCTTAATTTGGGAATTCTGGAACCTGGTTATAATATTCCTAGGAGTTTTCTTTTGGGGATCTTTTTCAGGAGGTGATCGGTGGGTTCTTTCAACCTCTATTTTGCCCTCTGGTTCTAAAACATCAGGGCAGTTTTCTTTGAGAACTTCCTGGAGGATGATTTCTAGGTTCTTACTTTGATCATGGCTTTCAGGTAGTCCAATAATTTTTAAATTATCTCTCCTGGATCTATTTTCCAGGTCAGTGGTTTTTCCCATGAGATATTTCACACTGCATTCTATTCTTTCATTTGTTTGGATCTCTTTAACAGCATCTTGATTTCTCGTAAAGTCATTAGCTTCTATTTGCTCCAATCTAATTCTGAAGCAATGATTCTCCTCATTGAGCTTTTGAGATTCTTTTTCCATCTGGCAAATTTGGCTTTTTAAGGCATTCTTCTCCTCGTTGCCTTTTTGAACCTCCTTTGCCATTTGAGTGAGTCTGTTTTTTAAGGTATTATTTTCCTCAGTCAGGCTGTTGACTCTCATTTCATAATTTTCTTGCATTGTTCTCATTTCTCTTCCCAATTTTTCCTCCACTTCTCTTATCCGCTATTTAAGATCCTCTATGGCCTATAACCAGCTTGTATTTTCCTTTGAAGCTTTTGGTGCAGGAGTTCTGACCTCACTGTTTTCCTCCTGTTCCATGCTTTGCTCCTTTTTTTCCCCAAAATAGGAGTGTAATTTTGGAAATCTTCTGTCTGCTTTGTTTTCTTTGCCTGTTCATTTTGCCACTCAATTACTTGACTTTTGGGCTTTTTGCCACAATAGGACTCTGCCACCAGACAGGAGAGCTTTCATCCCAAACGCTGGGGTTTTCTCAGCTGCCGGAGGTATTAGATGGGTACCCTCTCAGGTCTCCACACGCTCTGGCAAGCTGGACACACACACACCCCAGGACTTCCACCCTAGACTGCAATCCAGATCCAAGAAGGTTAAAGCAAGAGCAATTACCCCTCAGACTGGTGCTTGGTCCCCCTACACTCTGCAGGCCAGGAGCTGAAGCTGCCATGTGGCACTGGCTGGCTGTGCTGGAGTCTCAGCAGCTTCTCGCCCCGGGGGTAAAAGCCATGCACTCCCACTTACTGGTCCCAAAGACCAGACTGCACTGACCTCTCACTTTGTCCTTCACATCTATGTGTTGATAAATCTGGAAATGGCCACAGCTGCTGCTGATCTGGAGTCCCTCCAACCAGCGGCTGGGCTCAGCTCCCAGAGTGCTTCATGGGGGCCTGTAGGGCTGTCCTCAGCGGGAAGGTTAGCTTCTCTGTGTCCCCGTGCTCTATTCTTAAGTTACTTAGCTGTTCTGCTTGAGAAAAGCCAAAGGCTTGCAGACTGCAAAAGAAGCCTTATAGCTATCTATTACAAATAACTTCTTTCATAAAATTATTAGAAGGTTAAGTGACAGGGAGTATCCCAAATAACATCACCAAAAATGAACCTGATTAAATCTCAAAATACAGAATAATGATACATTTATTAGTGTGGGAATAATTTCACAAGAACCAACTTTTTACATACTGTTAGATAACCAAAGTGATAGAGCGAAGATCAAAAGCAACACCAAAGTGGAAACAATAAAATTGAGAAAATGCAGTATGAAAATGATGCAACTTACTATTGGAGAAGGAGTAATGGATAAAGGAACAAACATCAAAAGATTATATACATATATATATATTTATGTGTTTATTTATTTAATTGCTTTTTGGTGGGCAACTGGGGTTAAGTGACTTGCCCAAAGTCACATGGCTAATTTTTGTGTTAAGTGTCTGAGGCCGGATTTGAACTCAGGTCCTCCTGACTCCAGGGCCAGTGCTCTATTCACTGCACCACCTAGCCGCCCCTTCTCAGTATATTTAAACATTAGCTTGGGGCTTCTTAAACTTTTCCCACTTGCAACCCCTCGTTTGTCCAAGAAATTTTTATGCGACCATGGGTATGCAGGTATACAAAATAGGTGTACAAATCAAACTCTTATTGATAATAAATCATAAAGAAATTTATTTTTAAATAGTTCTTTGGTATACATATAAATTTACCATTTATTAAAGACAAAAGCAAATTTGCATACTAGTGAGATGGATGTGCCTTTGTACATAAAGAATTAAATTCTGGCAGAATATTTGATAATGTTTTTCAGAGTTGATTGATATTTTTATTTTATAAGTCAATGCTAAGAACACAGAATCACATAAATACATAATACAAAATGGTCGAAGTATGTTTAGTGCCATTTCAGAAATTGCTAGAAATTCTCTCCTAATACCAAGTCAAAATTCATTCAACAATTTTGTATGTATAGTAAAAACACTGCAATTCATAACATACGATACTCTTGAATCTGAGCTGAGGTGTTTCCAGCAGCATTCACTGGCACTGCATGGTATGACGGGGCATGTGCAGTGCAAAGTGTGCATATTATATTCAAGGTTACAGTGAAGTTGTACGATGCAACACAGGCAACTGCTGCCAGAAACACCTCAGGTTCATTATGTGTTTGATTCTGAATTAATTGTTGGTCACTGTGAGTTCAGAAATCTTTTACTGTTGCCAAATTTTTGTGATGCACACATTCGTTACCACATAGTTTAAGAAGTTCTGGGTTACACACATACAAAAATATTTATAGCAGCTCTTTTTGTGGTGGCAAATAACTAGAAATTGGGGGGATGTCCATCAACTAGGGAAAAGCTGAACAAGCTGTGGTATATGAATGTAAAGGAATACTACTGTGCTATAAGAAATGATGAGCAGGCAAACTTCAGGAAAAAACTGGAAAGGCTTATATGAACTGATGCTGAGTGAGGGGAGCAGAACCAAGAGAATATTGTACACAGGAACAGCCACACTGTGTGATGGACTAACTTCTCAGCAATGCAAGGTTCTTCAAGACAACTCCAAAAGGCTCATGATGGAAAATACAATCCATAACCAGAGAAAGAATTATGGAGTCTGAATACAGACAGAAGCACACTATTTGCTCGCTCTCTCTCTCTCTCTCTCTCTCTCTCTCTCTCTCTCTCTCTCTCTC
>NW_027187273.1:603161-653004 GCF_028583685.1 Petaurus breviceps papuanus | reverse complement strand
TCTCTCTCTCTCTCTCTCTCTCTCTCTCTCTCTCTCTCTCTCTCTCTTTCTCTTTTGTTTTGTCCTGTTTTGTTTCTTCTTTCTCATGGTTCATTCCATTGGTTAAAATGTATTGCAAAATGACTAATGTGAAAATACGTTTAATATGAATATATATGTAGAGTCTATATCAGACTGCATGCCGTCTTGGGGAGGAGGGACAGGAAGAAGGGGGAGAAAATTTGGAATTCAAAAGCATGCAGAACTGGATGTTGTAAACTAAAAAAATAAACAAATTTTGAAACATTAAAATTTAAAAATAATATCTTTTAAAAAAAGAAGTGTTGGGTTTGCTCATATAAATCAATCACCATAAGGAGACCAAGAGTGCCTAAAAACTACTCAACCAGCAAACACATTTCTCCTTACCAAGACTAGAAATATGAGGGCCATGGGCAACAACAGCACAGAACGTAAACTTGCTTGAAAATTCTTATGGGAGGAGATAAGATTATAAGCAGTATTACCTCAAAAAACAAGCAGTAGAGGGAAATGTAATAAGCATTTACTATGTGCCAGGCATTGAAAACAAAAAAACAAGTTTACAAAAGATTAATGAGAAATCCAAAATAAATCAGTCAACCTGAGGGTAAAAACTGGATGAGAAATTACATGCAAAAAATGAACAATGGTAAATATTTTTATAATAAAATTCTTAAAATATCAAAGACAGTAATGCCACCACATGTAGACTCTAATATCACAGTTCTGGATGTACTATATGATAAAGTGGAAAAAGTAACAAAGCAAACAAGGATAAATAGAACTAAATCAGATCAAATCATACAGGGACAAGATAAAATTTTGAAGGCATTGAGGGATCAATTCCCCAAGAATCTGATAAAGGGGAGGAAATTAAAGATGGAAACAAACTAGGGCCATAAAACCAAAAACAGGAAGAGACCAAAAGAAAATCAATAACTAACTACCAAACTATATGCCTACTTTCCCAGCCATAAAAAAATTCTTTGAAAATAATATACATGGATTGGAGCACAAAGGTTTGCAAAGGTCCCAGGCAGTCTCTCAAATTATATTTTACAAACAAGTGAATGAAAAGTGTAGAGATTACAAGATCCTGTTGTGTTTACTGGGTTTTGGAATACAAAACAGAACTTGATTAGGGAGACAAATGCCTTCCTTCAAGATTCTCTTCCAACAAAGTATCTCCCATGCAAATATCAGACCGTTACAAGATTCCTAGAAAGATACAGTAACAGAAATAATTTTGTCTGGTAACGTTCTGACTATTAAATTTAAATAATTGGATATGTAAGCTTGCCAAAGGTCTCTGCCAACATAACAGAGGATTCTAGCAAAGTGACCAAATGTGAGAGGGATAACCCAATGATGGTAAGGCCCACTAGATGCTCATGGTTTGTGGGTGACATTAGGCTAATTGTATCAAGGCCCAGAAAACTGCCCAAGTATCCTAAATGAGATACATTATCATTCAAAAGAATTTGGTTTAATTTTCCAAAGAGAAAAAACCAAGCGGATAAAGGAGGGAAATAAGCATTCATTGAATACCTACTACATTAAGTTCCAGGTATTCTGTTAAGCACTTTACAAATATTATCTTATTTTTATAAATATTATTTCATTATTTCAACCATCATCAGAGGTAGATACTATTCCCCATTTTACAGATAAGCAAACTTCTCAGGCAGAAATTAAGTGACCTGCCCAGAGTTGCAGAGCTAATAAGCATCTGAAGCCATACTTGGATTCAGGACTGACTACAGGCCCAGTGTTTTATCTACTGTGCCACCTAGCTGCCTCAAAAGGAAGAATGCTTTTCCTCCAGACTCTGATGGTCCACAAGACAAAGAGAAGAGAAGGAGAGGGAGAGAGGAATGAAGAGAAAGAGATGGAAGAGGGGAAGCAGAGAAAGGGAGAAAAAAGAAGAGAGTAATGAGAAAAGGGGAAAAAGAATTTTAGGCTTCTTGAAGGCAGAGGATGTTTCATTTTTGTTTTTATGTGCCTGGCCTCTACCACAGTGTCTCGATTAAAGTACATGTTTAACAAATATATGTTGATTGATCTAGAACAAATATTGAAAATGGACAATGAACTGGACCCAGAGTTGAACAAGCAGAAGACATTGGACTGGACTTCAGGAAAATGATGCCAAAGTTCTTCTTGAAACAAAAGCTCATTCCTTTACACCCATATTAATTCAAAAAACATTTGTTAAGGGTCTCTTCTATGAAAGGCACTGTCCTTGGTACCATGTATACAAAGACAAAAGAAAAATTGTACCTACTCTCAAGGAGCTCACATTCAACTGAGGGTTCTTTTTCTTTTCTTTAACAACACTATTCTTCTGGTTATGCTGCATTGCTTTGAGTCATGGAATTCCATAGGCCCTACAGAATTAAAGTTAAGGGTCACCCAAAGAGCAAAGAAGGGTTATACAATGGGGTGTAATACATTATAAATTAAGACATAAAGGAAAAGCAACATAAAGGATGTTAGATAAATGTATTCATGGAAAAGAAGAAGAGCTGGTCACTCAGGGGCAGAATAAAGGATAACTGATGATTAGCCCATGTGCTCCCCTATAACATACAAACTATCAAGAGATAATAATAGCTAACATTGATATACTACCTACTATATATAGCAGGAACAATGCTAAGCACTTTACAAATATTCTCTTGTTTTAGGCTTCCTAGAAGATGGACATTAGCAGACTAGGCACCCCAGTGAAGGATGCATGCAAGAGCTGCACAGAACGGGTAGGCATGGGTTACAATCTGAACAGGTGGAGAGAATAATTTATATGAATGATACCACATATTATCTAAGTATTGAAGTTTCAATACAAATTTTCAAGCATACATCTTGACTTGATAGTGATCTAATAAAGGTAATTTATTTGTAGAATTCAATATATTTTTATGTTTGTTTCAACTTTAAACTCACCTAAAATAGCTCTCAAGATCTTCATATTAATGAAGCAATCTAAAAATCACTAAAAGAGAATGCAAAACTTGGGTTTTAATCAAATTTTATTTGAAACAATATTCGCTTTTTAAGACTGGATCTTGTCATGGATTAACTAGTTTAAAGGTAATTGACTTTTCTCTTCTACCAAGGAAGAATATTATTTACATGACAGTGATCTGTTACTTTCTTAAAGCAATTCTGTAGCAAGCTTCAAGTCTTAATCTCATTTTACCTAGCAAAAACAATACTTTCCCACTACACGTTAAAATTGGGGAGTACAACTCTTATCCTACTCCATCACTATATTCAAATATACAAGAAAAATAAAGAACATTTTCTCTTTGGTAATTCAAAGTTTCCCCATAAAAACGTTTCTGATAGTCACCATCATAAAAATCCATTTACTAAGAAAAGCCTCCTTGAATATAATACCATTTTAAACACTGTACCAAACAAGTTTAACACAATTTCTATCATCCAAGTGTTTATAATATAAAAAAAGGAACTCAGACATAGCAAGGATCTGTAAAGAAACACACTGACTACACAAACCAACTTAATAAGTACTGACTCTATATACAAGCAAAGAGAGTATAAAGTACCAGTTCATAAAGAGGGCATGATAACAAAAAATATGTCCTGAAAGTTGGCAGGATGCTATCAGTATAAAGAATAAATGTCTGTCTTTCCTACAATTATAGATATTTTTGGATATTTTATTTTTCTGATACTTTCATTTTTCATTTACCTCACCAAACAATATGGCTTATGGATTCTAAGGTCTTATGAGTATTAAATATCATGCAGGGCTAAAAAAATTAGCTTCTAGGTACCCTGGACTAGAATTTTCCAAAAGTACAGTATAGAGTTGTTTAGGGAGGAGAGACTAATATATGATTATAAGGAACCCTTCCAAGACTTTAAAATGTATTACAAAGTATTACCATCAACATTATCAGTCAAAAAACAGAAACAGATTAATTATGTAGAACAGAGATTTCAGGCAGCCAAATACATATAGGAGATTAGTATATATTTTTCTTTATAAAGGAAACAGAAACTGGTGTACTTAGAAAGACTAAACAGTAATTTGGAAGGAAACTTCTACATCTCACAGTATATACATCAGTGAATTCCAGCTAAATGAGAAACAAGTGTAAGAAAAGGATTTTAAAATTGAATTTTTTTTTTAAAAAGGAGCAATGTGCTTATCTCAACTATATAATCATATGACTTCTTCCCCCTTCCTCCCCTTAAATAGAGGAACACAAGTAAGAATAAGATGGCTGAATATAATAAATTTTTCTACAATAATAATAAAAATTTAAAAATAGGAAATAAAAATTAAATATCTAAAATAAAGGAGAAACTATTAAAAAATTTACAGAGGCAGTTCCCAGTCCCTATTAAGTAGTTAAGGAATATGAATACAAATTATTAATACTTGGAAAAGTGCTCAACCTCAGAGATGAAAATTAGAACTCTGAGATACCTTCAAAACTGGCAAAAAAAAAAAATTGAGAACAACAAAACTCCAAGTTGATGGGGTTGTGGATAAATTGAAATACTCATTTATTAGTGGTAGAATTATAAATTATCAGAATCTTTTGAGAATGTAACCTGACAATGTATCCTAAAAAATTACCAAAAAAATCCTTTTAATGCATCCTTTGACATCATTGGGAATATACCATGAGAATGTTTTATCCAAAAGAAAAAAAAAGAGCTACTTCTTTAAATACTTTTAAGGCAGTATAATTCATAATTACAACAACCAAAAGAAACAGAAGTATTTTTTGGTGTGTTGATTAGTTTGGCTAAACTACTTTTTTCCAAAATTTTATTTGCTCATGTAAGGGGAGGAGGTGTATACATTAGGAAATGAAGGTAAAGTATAAACAAAAGCTATCAATAAAACTAGAAGCACACTAAATGTCTAACAATAAAGTAGTTAAATAAATTCTTATATACTGATAAAATGGAGTACTATAAGGAATATAAAGAAATCTAGAAGGACCTTTATGATAATACAAAGAAAAAAAAGCAGAAACAAAAGAATGGGATACATACAATCATTATAAGGAAAAACAACCAGGAAAGAGGCAAACAAAGAAACTCTTGGGAGACTTAGATGTGAAATTCATACATTTAAATTTAAGTGATGGTGGGGCGGCCAGGTAGCACAGCGAGTAAGAGCACCGGCTCCAGTGTCAGGATGACCTGGAAATCGAATCCCAGGCTCAGACACTTAGCACCCACCCAGAAACACCTGGCCGTGTAACCTTGAGCAAGTTACTTAACCCCAATTGGTTAAGGGTGGACAGGTGGCTCAGCGAGTAAATGCACCGGCTCCAGTGTCAGGATGACCTGGGGATCAATTCTGGGCTCCGATACTCAGCACCACACCCAAAAATAACTGGCCGTGTAACCTTGAGCAAGTTACTTAACCCTGATTGCTTTAAAAAAAATTTAAGTGATGGCAAAGCAAGTTTAATTGGTTGTATTGATATTTAATATTTATAATAAATCTTTTAAAAGGGATCTCTAACTCTTATAGTCATTTAATTAAAGTAACATGGCTATCTCCAGCCCCTCGTTAAAAGATACTAAAACATACACCTAAAGTATTACTTTTACTACCTGCTTTTAACATTGTTCCTAGTATAATGAATTAAGTTCCCTGGAACCTAAATATACACTTAATAATATACTGTAATAATTAACTCATACACACATATGGACATAAAACTTACAAGAACTTTTCTACAAGGTTAGTCACAGAAAAAGGGTTTGGGGGGGTTTGCAGGGGGAAGGCAGGGCAATTGGGGTTAAGTGACTGACTTGCCCAAGGTCACACAGTTAGGGTTAAGTGTCTGAGGCTGGATTTGAACTCCAGTCCTCCTGACTCCAGGGCTGGTGCTCTATTCACTGTGCCACCTACCCGCCCCCGAAAAAGGGGTTTTAAATTAAGCCTTAAGTTGTAGCTGAGAAATTTCAATACAACCTAGCCCAAGGTAGGACTCCATCATACTTATTCTGCCAAAAAATTTAAAAAAAGGAAAATTGGCATCCTTTATATGCAATTATTTTAAAAGTCAAATTAAAAAGAGGGACAAGGTGCTACCTTACCAGATCACATTTTCTTAGGATTTGAAATGTCAGTTAGGAGAAAACTAATTAGCCTGAAAGCTGTCTTTCCTTACAAGTATGTTAAAAAGAACTTATTTACACCACATTTCTTCTGTAGTAAAGACAAAAGTCTCTCAAAATACACCCAGAGCTCTTGGAGAGACTAAGACAGCAACCTGAGTTGTTTTTTGGTTTTTTTTAGTTTCAAAAATGAAACCCTAGGACCATTCTCTAGAGATGGGATAACTTTGAATAAACCAGAGTTCATCTACTGAACATTCAAATTCAACCACCCTGACCACTACCTCAGTTTAAAAGTGGGTAAAGTGGTAGTTTGAAATAGGGGAGGTCAAAGAGTGAAGATAATTATAAAGAATTATTATTGTGGGGAGAACAGAAGAAAAAAAACATAAAGAATAGTAGTGATGGAGAAAGAAATAAAGGAGAAGATACAGGTTTCTAGAAACTGGAAATGGCTAATATATAAAGGTACCAAGAATGACAATCACAACACAAGTCCAAAATAGCAACAGATGACAATATGAAAATAAGAAAAAATTTCTGGCCAGGATAGGTACAGTCTATGAACAGTGGGTGCCAAGTAGTTTGGGGTTATCTAGCAGCTTATATTCTTTTTAAATTTACGTTAAGGCATTTCAAAAAATCAGAAAGGCTTCTGGTTTCACTTCAGAAGCAATATAGTCTTAGAAACACAATATTTTGTAAATAAGTTCTTTTTTCCCAAGTTTCTAGGAAAAAATGGCTAAGACACTACTTAGTATCTGGAGGCTAAACTGAGTAAAAATATCAGTAATGAAATATAAGTTCGGCATAAGTTTTAAGTAAATTATCAAGAAACAGTGCAGGCCCTGGAGTCGGGAGGACCCGAGTTCAGTTCTGGCCTCAGACACTTAATACCCACACAAAAAAACTAGCCATGTAACCTCGGGCAAGTTACTTAACCCCAATTGCCCTCTAAAAAGCAAAAAAAAAAAATCAAGAAACACTGGATAATTGAATAGTGACAAAGAATTATTAACAAGATGTTAGCAAATTCTACTCATCTGGAATTAAACTAGACAAAGTTCTTAAAATTATAACATAAGGAATCAAGAAAAGAAGTTAATCCAGTTATGCTAAGTATATTCAGGGATCTTAAGTAAGTCACTTATATAAACACTCTCTTAAAAGTACTTTCCAAACTAATTTGTTCAAAGAACACTCTCTGCCTATATAACTCTATTGACAGCAGACAAAAATGTTGGTCTGGGGAACTTGAGGGCTATAATATACCAAGGATAAAGGATGCTGGGAAAATTATAAAGCAAATTAAAGGAAGTCAAGCTTCTTCATGATGAAAAATTATAATAAGGATTAACACATACACAATAACTATTTTATACAGGGAAAAATATCAGCATCAAAATTTGCTCACAAAAAACTCCTACTCACATGCCATGGAACACCAGGGTCTCATAGAGCACTATGTGGAAACTGTTTTTAAGAACACTACATCCAATACACCTTCTGTATATGAAGGGCTCAAACCCCTCCAAAAATTTTATCCATTACTTCTCCCATCACTATTATATATTCTACCCACGTCTTCTCCTTCTGTACCATCGAGGCATGGAGTTGGCCTTGGCTTCTTGAAGGTTATGGCCAGTGAAATATAATCAATGGCAGATTCTACCCAACTGGAGGGGCATTAAGAACAGTGTCTGAAAAAGACTATGCTTGACTAAATTTGGTAAGACCAGTCAGCAGCAAGCTAGTTAGCAAGTGATTTAATTTTTTAATTTTGAATTCATGAAACAAAAATAAAAATAAAAGTTATTTGTCTGATACAACCCTTCCTTCACCTTATTCAGTGACATCAGCAAAATGGTGAGAAAGGAGGTGGAAGATGTTGGGGGGTAGAGGAGGGATAGGTTTGCTAAAAAGAAATCACAATTGTTAGATTCTATAAATATTAGTTTAACTATTAGAGGCCAAAATATGAGAACTTTGACTCACAAAAACTGAGGAACTATCTACCATCAAATACTAAAAGACTTGGAAGAAAGCCTATCATATGATGGGCCAAAACTCTCTATCATTTATTTATGGGATGCTTATATGATTATAACTATATGCTTATGATTATAAGAATCACATAGGATGAAAAAGCATGGATAGGTTGTGATCTGCAGCAAAAGAAGTTCCTATATAATGAGATTTTCCACTGAAATATCATAGAATCACTATGACACGTAGAGAATAAGTATGCATTATCATATTATAGATGAGATTCTTAAGAGAGTTGAGTATTGGGACTACATGGCAAGTCTGAAGGACTTCTGAAAAAGTCAATTAGTATTTTCTCCTTCGTCAAACAAGCTGTCCATGTATAAAAAAAAACACAGCATTTCACAGTAAGTCTTTTATATTCTTCTGGGAAATGAGGGGAAATGTAAAAATAACAAAAAAGTTTAAGCTGAGAAAAAACTATGATGATCACATCAAAATACAGCCAACAGTAAGAATCCAAAGGTCTTAGCAAAATAAAGTGACTATAACTTTAACAATTCATAATCTTCCCTTCACCACACTAAGCCCCACTAAAGAGGCAACATGCCTACATTTCTCTTTTCATTTGTCTCACTCCCACCAAAAAGGGGCTTTCTGTAAAATTTAAAGATACTGCTTAGTACCAAGCGCACAGACAGCAGAGGGAAAGGGACCCAAAAAATCACTGGAATTAAACATAAAGAATTGGGAATTACCTAAATTCACTCTATTTTCCTTTGTTCATTATGACCTCCCAGTCTTTATGCTACAATATCCTTCCTTGTCCATCCTTCCAAACCTTCTTTATCAATCAGCTATTTGCTCAAAAAGCTTCTTCCAAATAAGAGTAACTGACATAAAATTCTGAACTTCAGCTAGAATGCAAATAACTTAATTTCTTCAATGCCTTTATTTAATATATTTTATTAATATCTACGCCACATCACTGTAAGCACTTCTTACATAAGGCAGTAATCAATTTCCTTTCTACAGTATATAGCATAACTCCACATTGAGAAGGTACTTAATAAATGCTTTTGATGATGATAATTCCAGAACGGTTTATTGTACATCCCCTGTCAAATTTATTTTCTGATTAACTAAAACACGTCAAAGAACTAACCATGCTTCTTACCTTGCTTCTATTAATAATGGAGTAGAAAACCATTTTGTAGTCAGAGATGTTGTAATTGCTTTAGAATCTGCCTTTACCGAAGAGATAAACAGGCACAGTGCAATCAGAAGTTCCATTCTGGAGTTAAAACCTAAGTAAAAAAAAAAAGCATCAGATTTAATTTTAAAATCATATATTTTGAATGTTAAGTCTTTCAAGAATGAAAAAGTAACAAAAATGAGGGCAAAAAAAGGGAAAGGCTGTGAAGGATGGCATACAACACAGTACAGTGTTTAACATCTACAAGATGGTCAACAAATGACCAATAATTGACATAATCAAACCTAAAATTTTTCTTATGTGGTTTTCTTAATTAATAGCTTTTAAAATAATACAATCATTTCCAAACATAACTTCCTCACTCTCTACCCCAGAAGACACTTTCAAATAGCAAAAAAAAAAAAAAAAAAAAGCAAAGTCAACCAAAATAATCATGTCTGACCCAACATGACCCCTTCCACAATGGTAATCTCCCATTTTTCTACCAAGAGGAATATACAGTTTCCTAGAAACAAAATTAATCATTGCAATTAATTTTAGTTCAGAAAACTTTTAGTAAACAAATAAACAAGCATTTATTAAGCACCTACTATGGACGTGCGCTGCACCAAGTCTTAAGGTGATACAAAGGAAGGCAAAAACAGGCCTTGTCCTCAAGGTCACGTTCTAATGGAGACAATATATATATATATATACAAGATACATACATAAATTAGAGATGCTATCAGAGGGAAGGCACTAACATGAAGAATGGGGACTGGAAGAGGCTTACTGAAGAAGGTGGGATTATTTTAAATGAGACTTGAAGGAGGAAGCTAGAACAACCAATGAAAATGCCCACAGTGAGGGCATGGAGTGTCCTATGCAAGAGTCTCTGTATCAGAGAATAAGGTGGAGAGTGGAGGGAGGGGGCATAAAAGTATAAGAAAAGGAGGAAAGGGCCAGGCTATCTCTCAGAACTTTCTAGATAACTCTCCATTTCCCATCAGCTGCTTCCATCATCCATCACTCAGGAAAAGTTGACTAACAGAAATCTCATCAACACACTATTTTTTGTAAAAAAAACAAAACTGAATTCTACAAAAAAAAACAAAAAAACCCAAATTCTACAAAACAAAGAGGGGGATGCTTGAATGAAAAGTTAATACTATAATGCAATAAATTCAAAACTAATTGTATTTTCATTACTTAATATTTTAGTTACTTAGCATTCATCATCCTAATTATTTTAAATGGTAAATGGCATATATTTTTTTTATTATTTTTTTCTTTCTAAACTAATTTCATAACACCCCTTCAAATGACTGAAGATATTCTGAGATTTTGAAAAATCTAGGTACGAAATCACTGTAACTAGGTAAGAAATCACTGTAACAGACAGAATCTGTACAAAAAAAAAATACACAAAAGAAACTGAAAAAGGATGGAGCTGACAGAACTAGATATCTAAAAATAAAACCCAAGAGAAAGTGAAAGAATGAAACAGCACTACAAAAACTGTTTAAATAAAAGTTTATCAATTTTATTTAATTAAAAGAATAGTATTTCCACCAAAATACATTTTTCCACTGATATTACATCAGACAGATACAGATATCATTATCTCAAAATGTGCTTTTTATGACATTAAAAAAAAAATCTTCCCAAATGCCACTGTAAATTCAAAAGCAACAGCTAGTAGGTTATCTTGGTATAAGGTGAGAGTTAATAGTGTAAACCTAATTTCTGCTACAGTGCAATCCAGTTTTCCCCAGGAGATTTTATCAAATAATGAGTCCTTACCCTTGTAGGTAAGGGTCTTTTGGTTTATCAAATATTAGGCTATTGGGTTCATTTGGTTCTATAAATTATATTCTGTAACTCTGCTAAAGATATTATTTCAATGAATTTTAGTTGACTCCAGGATTCTCAAAGTGCACTATTATCTGCAAAAAAAGTGATAATTTTGTTTCTTCTTTACCTGTGCTTACTCTCTCAAACAAGTTTTCTTGCAATACTATAATTAGCACAGTAATGACAATAAACATACTTGCTTTACCACTGATCTCACTGGAAAGACCTCTAGTTTAGCTCTATTTTATGTTTAATTCAATCCAATAAACATTTATTAAACACCTACTACGTGCCAGGCACTGTGATAAGTGCTGGGAATACAAAAAGAGCAAAAGGCTGTTGCTGCCTTCAAGGCCCTTAAATGGGAGTCAACATGCAAACAAAAATATACAAAGTAAGCTGTGTTCTTTGGGGGTGCTAGGTGGTACAGTGTTGAGTTAAAATGGCCTCAGAACCTTTCTAGCTGTGTGACCCTGGGCAAGTCACTTAACCCTGTTTGTGTCCATTTTTTCATCTGTAAAATGAGCTGGAGAAAGAATGGCAAACCACTCCAGTATCTTTGCCAAGAAAACCCTAAATGCAGTCACAAAGAGTTGGATGCAACTGAAATGACTGAACAATGAAAAAGCTATGTACAGGATAAATATGAAATAATTTAAAAAGGGAAAGCACTGGAATTAAGAGAGGTGGGGGAAGGTTTCCTGTAGGAAGTAGGAGTTTAACTGGGCCTGAAAGGAAGCCAGGGAGGTCAGTAGTTAGAGCAGAAGAGGGAGAGTATTTTAGATATGGGAAAGAGCCAAAGGTGAAGTAGCAAGATGGTGAAGTGAAAGCAGGGACTCACCTGATCTCTACTACAAATTCCTTCAGATACTGGTAGGGAGTGAATCTGAACAAATATTAGAGCAGCAGAATCCACAGAGAGACAGAGTTTGGCAGATTTGCAGCTCAAGACAGCCTGGAGGGGCAAAAGGAAGGATCTGGTGCACCAGGCTGGGAGGAGTCCAGAGCATGGGGCTGCACCAGCAGACTTGAACATAGTGGGGCCAGAGCAAAACTCAGCAGACTAAATCACCAGCAGCAGTGGTGATTCCCAGACCTCTCGGTGAAGGATGGGAGTCTGTTGGAACTGAGTGAGAGAGAACAGTCCTGCATGGAGCCTAAAGCAGCAACAGCAGCAGCTACTCCTGGGGCTATTTGCCCACAGACTGAATGTTTTAAAGTCATCTGTTTAAACTTCCAGGAGCCAAGATGGCTGAGCAAGGAGGAAGTACTCTCACCCTCCCTTCTTGACTTTGAAAAACCCAGAGAATATTGCCACAGGAGAAATCCTGGAATACTGGAGCCAGCAGAAAGAGCATGGTAGTCTTTTAGTTCCAGAGGCTAGGGGGATTAGAAGGAAGGGTCCTTCTTGCTCTGGCTGAAGGAAACCAGTATAAGACAGGCGGCATTCCAATAAGCCAGCAGCGAGCCCCATCTCAGCGGATCAGTGGGAGATCTTGAGCCCAAGGGTGGTGAAGACGGCAAGCACCAACACCAGGATCCCAAGAGTGCCCTTGCACAGCCAGGGGAATTGGCAGACAACAGTCACAGACAACAGCACCAGTGACTGAGCCTACCTGTGCACTAGTACAGCCCCAGGGGAGGAGGAGACCTCCAATGGCCAGACCACCCCTCCTCCCCACCTCATGCCCTGAGCTTCAGTATAACCCTGAAGAAACACAGAAAGACTGTACCTGGTCTCAGCACACAGCCAGCTCCAGTTCAGCACGAGGTAAGCTACATATATAGCTTCCAGTTGCCAGAATCAGAGGCCACAGCACACAAAGTCAGCAACCATACCCCTCTGCCCCAGTACAAGAAGCATGGGACAGAGCCCCCCCGGTGCCCCAGAAACCAGTTCAAGACATCCTGGAGGGATGAAAGGAAGGATCTTTAAAAGCCAAGGAAACGGCAATCACAATGAGAAAGAAGTAAATTTAAAAAGCAAAGACAATAGATTCTTACTATGGAGACAAGGAAGATCAAAACATGAATTCAGAAAAGGACAGCATTGACACCATATCCCCATCTGAAACCTCAAAAGAGAATATGAATTGGTCTCAATCCCAAAAAGCATTGGAAAATCTCAAGAAGTATTTTAAAAGTTAAATTAGAGAGGCAGAAAAAAAATTGTTCAATTTTTTTAAAAATACAGTTGACAAAAGGGAAAAAAAATTCACTGAAAACAACTCCTTAAAAAGTACAATTGGTCAAATGGATAAGGAGGTACAAAATCTAACTGGAGAAAATAACTCCTCAAAAAGTAAAATTGGGCAAATGGAAAAGGAGGTACAAAAGCTGAAGAAAACAATCTGTTAAAAATTAGGATTGGGCAAGTAAAAGCTAATGACTCTATAAGGCACCTGGAATCAGTCTACCAAAATCTACAAAATGGAAAAATAGAAGAAAACATAAACTATCTCACTGGAAAAACAAATGACCAGGAAAACTGATACAGGAGAGATAATCTAAGAATTACTGGTCTATCAAAAAGTCATGATGAAAAAAAAAAGCCTAGACAGTATCTTCCAAGAAATCATCAAGGAAAACTACCCCAAGGTCCTAAAATCAGAGGGTAAAATAGTCACTGAAAGAATCCACCAATCACCTCCTGAAAAAGATCCCATATTAAAAACACCAAGGAATATTGTAGCCAAATTCCAGAATTATCAGGTCAAAGAGAAAATACTGCAAGTAGCCAAGAAAAAATAAACAATTCAAATATCATGGAACTACAGTCAGATTCACACAGGACCTTGTAGCTTCTACATTAAAAGATCAGAGGGCTTGGAATATGACATTCTGTAAGGCAAAGGAGCTTGAACTACAACCAAGTTTCAATTACCCAGCAAAACTGAGCATAATCTTTCAGGCAAGGAGATGGATACTCAATGAAATAAGGGACTTCTAGACCTTCCTGATGAAAAAGTAAGAGCTCAATGGAAAATATGATTTTCAAATACAAGACTCAAGAGAGACATAACAAGGCAAATGGGGAAAAAAAACTTTAAAAAAAAACCTTTACTTAATAAGAGCAAACCGTTTACATCTGTACATGGGAAGACAACACTTGTAAATCTTGAGAATTGTATTTTTATTATGACATTTAAGAGGGCTACACACATAGAGGGTGTGGATATAAATTAACAGATGTGATAATAAAAAACCTAATTAAGGAGTGCAAAGGGATTGTAATGGGAGAAGAAGAAAGGAAGAGGCAGAAAAGGGTAAACTATATCACATGAAGAGGCACAAAAATATATTATGATAGAGGGAAAGAAAAGAGGGAGATGAGCATTGTTTGAACTTTATTCTCATCTGATTTGGTTCAAGGAGGAAATAACATACCCAGTTAAGTATAGAAACCTAACTTACCCTACAGGCAGTAGGAAGAGAAAGGAGATAGAAAGGGGAAGGGGTGGTTAGAAGGGAAGGAAGAAGTAGTAAGGAAAAAGGGAAAGAAAAGGAATGGAGGCTGATAAAAGACAGGGAAGACTGAGGGTAGCAATTGTCAAAAGCAAAACCCTTTTGAAGAGGGTAAGGGAGAAGGGAGAAATAAAAGAATAAATGGGGGGGGGGAATAGGATGGAGAGAAAGACAGATAGTAATCATGACTGTGAATGTGAATGGGATGAACTCTCCCATAAAACAGAAGGGGAGAGTGGAATGGATTAAAAATATAATCCTACAATATGTTGTTTTTAAGAAACATCTGAAAAACTAGCCGTGTAAACTTGGGCAAGTTACTTAACCCCAATAGCCCTCCAAAAGGCCAAAAAAAAAAAAACACATCTGAAACAGGGGGACACATAGAAAGTAAAGGTAAAAGGGTGGAGTAGAATATATTATACTTCAGCTAAAGTAAAAAAAGCAGGGGTAGCAATCCTAATCTCAGAAGAAGTAAAATTAAAAACTGATCTAATCAAAAGAAATAAGGAAGGAAACTATATTCTGCTAAAAGGCACCACAGACAATGAAGTAATATCATTACTAAAACATATATGCACCAAGTAGTAGAGGATCCAAATTCTTAGAGAAGTTAAGGGAGCTACAGGAAGAAATAGAAAGCATAACTACATTAGTGGGGGACCTCAACGTCTCCCTCCCTGAACTTGATAAATCTAACCTCACAATAAACAAGAAAAAAGTTAAGGAGGCGAACAGAATTTTAGAAAAGGTAGATATGGTAGACTTCTGGAAAAAATTGAATGGGGACAGAAAAGAATATATCTTTTTCTCAGTGGTACATGGCACATACACAAAAACTGACCATGTACTAGGGCATAAAAACCTCACAATTCAGGCAAAAAGACAGAAATATTAAATGCATCCTTTTCAGATAATGATGCAATAAAAATTATATGTAATAAAGGAGCATGGAAAGATAGATTAAAAATTAATTGGAAATTCTATGCGGTAAGACAGAAATATTAAACGCATCATTCTCAGATCATGATGCAATAAAAATTATATGCAATAAAGGGCCAGGGAAAGACAGACTAAAAACTAACTGGAAATTAAACAATTTGATCCTAAAGAATGAGTGGGTCAAACAAGAAATTATAGAAACAATCAGTAATTTCATTCAAGAGAATGATAATAATGAGACAACATACCAAAATCTGTGGGATGCATTAAAGGCAGTTCTTAGGGGAAGTTTTATATCCCTGAGTGCATACGTGATTAAATTAGAGAAAAGGGAGATCAACGAATTGGGCATGCAATTAAAAAACCTAGAAAAAGAACAAATTCAAAATCCCCAATTAAATACTAAACTAGAAATATTGAAGACTAAAGGAGAGATTAATGAAATCGAAATTAAGAAAACTATTGAACTAATAAATAAAACCAAGAGCTGGTTTTATGAAAAAACCAACAAAATTGATAGACCCTTAGTCAATATGATAAAAAAAAAAAAAGAAAGAAGAAAACCAAATTATGAGTATCAAAAATGAAAAGGGTGAATCTACCTCCAATGAAAAGGAAATCAAAACAATAATTAGGAATTATTTTTCCCAATTGTATGCACATAAATTTGACAATCTTAGGGAAATGGATGAATATTTAGAAACATACAAATTGCCCAGATTAATTGAAGAGGAAGTAAATTACTTAAATAATCCCATCTCAGAAAAAGAAATTGAACAAGCCATCAGTCACCTCCCTAGGAAAAAATCTCCAGGGCCAGATGGATTCACTAGTGAATTCTATCAAACATTTAAAGAACAATTGATTCCAATACTCTACAAATTATTTGGGAAAATTAGTGAAGGAGTCCTACCAAATTCTTTTTATGACACAAATATGGTTCTGATACCTAAATCAGGAAGAGATAAAACAGAGAAAGAAAATTATAGACCAATATCCCTCATGAATATAGATGCAAAAATTCTAAATAAAATACTAGCCAAAAAACTACAGCAACTTATCTCAAGAATAATACACTTTGATCAGGTAGGATTTATTCCAGGAATGCAAGGATGGTTTAATATTAGGAAAACCATCAGTATAATTGAGCATATCAACAATAAAACTAGCAGAAACCACATGATCATCTCAATAGATGCAGAAAAGGCTTTTGACAAAATACAACATCCATTCCTATTAAAAACATTAGAAAGTATAGGAATAAATGGAGCCTTCCTTAAAATAACAGGTATCATCTATTTAAAGCCATCAGCAAGTATTATATGCAATGGGGAGAAGCTGGAAGCATTTCCCATAAGATCAGGGGTGAAACAAGGGTGTCCACTATCTTATTCAATCTGGTACTAGAAATGTTAGCAGTAGCAATTAGAGAAGAAAAAGAAATCAAAGGAATCAAGTTAGGCAAAGAAGAGACCAAGCTATCACTCTTCGCAGATGATATGATGATATACTTAGACAATCCTAGAGAATCAAGTAAAAAACTGCTTGAGACAATAAATAAATTTGGCAAAGTTGAAGGATATAAAATAAACCCACATAAATCCTTGGCATTCCTATATATTTCCAATGAAACTCAACAGCAAGAAGTAGAAAGAGAAATCACATTTAAAGTTACTGTAGACATTATAAAATATTTGGGAATCTACCTGCCAAAACAAACCCAGGACCTGTATGATCATAACTACAAAACACTTTTCACACAAATAAAGTCAGATCTAACTAATTGGAAAAATATCAATTGCTCATGGCTGGGTAGAGCTAATATAATAAAAATGACAATTTTACCTAAATTAAATTATATATTTAGTGCCATACCAATTAATTTACCAAAAAACTACTTTATAGAGTTAGAAAAAATAGTAACAAAATTCATCTGGAAGAATAAACGGTCCAGAATATCAAGGGAATTAATGAAAAAAAAATGCTAGGGAAGGTGGACTAGCTTTACCAGATTTCAATCTGTACTATAAAGCAGCAGTCATCAAAACGACTTGGTACTGGCTTAGGAATAGAGGAGTGGATCAATGGAATAGATTAGGCACACGAGATTCAGAAGTCAACGACTACAGTAATGTATTGTTTGATAAACCCCCAGACCCTGGTTTTTGGGATAAGAACTCACTATTTGACAAAAACTGCTGGGAAAACTGGAATATAGTATGGCAGAAACTGGACATAGACCATTATCTAACACCATATACCAAAATCAAGTCTAAATGGGTTCATGATCTAGGTATAAAGGTTGATACTGTAAGCAGTCTGCTAAAACAAGGAATAGTTTACCTATCAGACTTGTGGAGAGGGAATGACTTTATGACGAAACAGGAATTAGAGAACATTATAAAATGTAAAATGGATAATTTTGACTACATGAAATTGAAAAGTTTCTGTACAAATAAAGCCAATGTAACCAAGATTAGGAGGGAGGTGGGAAATTGGGAAAGAATCTTTACAACCTATGTCTCTGACAAAGGACTCATCTCTAAAATATACAGAGAACTGAGTCAAATTTATAAGAATACAAGTCATTCCCCAATTGATAAATGGTCAAAGGATATGAACAGGCAGTTTTCAGAGAAAGAAATTAAAGCTATCTATAAGCACATGAAGAAATGCTCTAATTCACTATTGATTAGAGAAATGCAAATCAAAACAACTCTGAGGTACCACATCTCACCAGTTAGATTGGCTAAGATGACAAAACAGGAAAATGACAAATGCTGGAGAGGATGTGGGCAAACTGGAACACTAATGCATTGTTGGTGGAGTTGTGAACTGATCCAGCCTTTCTGGAAAGCAATCTGGAACTATGCCCAAAGGGCTATAAATACTTTCATACCCTTTGATCCAGTAATACCACTCCTAGGGTTATATCCCAAAGAGATCATAGAAATGGGAGAAAGACCCATATGTACAAAAATGTTTATAGCAGCTCTTTTTGTTGTGGCAAAGAATTGGAAATTAAGGGGGTGTCCATCAATTGGGGAATGGCTGAACAAGTTGTGGTATATGCATGCTATGGAATATTATTGCGCTATAAGAAACGGGGAGCAGGCGGTCTTCATATTTACCTGGAGAGGCTTAAAAGAACTGATGCTGAGTGAGAAGAGTAGAACCAGGAAGAATTTGTACACAATTACAGACACAACGTATGTGTGATGACCAACTTTGATAGACTGGACTCTTCTCAACAATGCAGGGATATAAGTCAATCCCAAAAGACGCATGATGGAGAGAAAAACGTGCATCCAGAGAAAGAACTAGAAAGAACTAAATTTATATCCAGGTGGAAGCAAAATACCTGATCTTTTTCATTCTCTTATTTGATTTTATAATGATTATAAGACGCCATGGGGGGGGGGAAGGGAAGGAGGGGGACAAAATGTGAAATTCAAGGAATTGTGGAATTGAATCCTGTAAACTAAAAGGAAACAAACAAATTAATAAATTAAAAATTGAATTAAAAAATTTAATTGGAAACTAAGTAATCTAATCCTAAAGAATAAGTGGATAAAACAACAAATCAGGGAAACAATAACTTCATTCAAGAGAATGAAAATAAAGAGACAACATAGCAAAATTTATGGAACACAGCAAAAGTGGTTCTCAGGGGAAGTTTTATATCTCTGAATGTTTACATGAATGAAATAGAGAAAGAGAAAATCAATGAACTGTGCATACAACTGAAAAAGCTAGAAAAAAGAACAAATTAAAAATTGTCAATTAAATATTAAATTAGAAATGCTGAAAACCAAAGGAGATACTGATGAATTTGAAATTTAGAAAACTACTGAATTAATAAACAAAAAGCTAGTTTTATGAAAAAGCCAATAAAATTAATAAACCTGTGATTAACTTGATAAAAAAAAATTACCAGTATCAAAAACGGAAAGGGTGAATTCACCACCAATGAAGAGGAAGTCAAAACAGTAATTAGGAATTATTTTGCCCAATCATATGCCCATAAATTTGACAATCTTAGTGAAATGGTTAAATATTTACAAAAATAAAAATTGCTCAGATTAACAGAAGAGGAAGTAATAAACTTAAATAACCCCATCTCAGAAAAAGAAATTGAACAAGCCATCAATGAACTCCCTAGGAAAAAATCTCTAGGGTCAGAGGGTTTACAAGCAAATTCTGTCAAACATATAACGAACAATTAATTCTAATACTATATAGACTATTTGGGAAAATTGGCAAAGGAGTCCAACCAAATTATTTTTATGATACAAATATGGTACTGATACCCAAACCAGGAAGAGCTAAAATAGAGAAAGAAAATTATAGACCAACTTCCCTAATGAATATAGATGCAAAAATGTTAAATAAAATATTAATAAAAAGATTACAGCAACTTATCATGAGAATAAGACACTTTGATCAAGTAGGATTTATACCAGAAATGCAGGGCTGGTTCCATATTAGGAAAACTATCATTGTAATTGATCATATCAACAACAAACCCAAAAGAAACCACATGATCAATAGATGCAGAAAAAGTTTTTGACAAACTACAACACCCATTCCTATTAAAAACACTAGCAAAAATAGGAACAAACAGAGCCTTCCTTATAGTATCTACCTAAAACCTTCAGTAAGTATTATATGTAATGGGAATAAGCTAGATGCATTTCCAATAAGATTAGGGGTGAAACAAGGATGCCCATTATCAATGCTGCTGTTCAATATGGTACTACATATGTTAGTTTTAGCAATAAGAGAAGAAAAAGAAACTGAAGAATTAGAATAGGCAAAGAAGAAATTAAGTTATCACTCTTTGCAGATGTTATGATGATAGACTTAGAGAATCCTAGAGAATCAAGTAAAAAACTATTTAAAATAATAAAAAAATTTAACAAAGTTGCAGGGTATAAAATAAACCCACATAAATCATTGGCATTTCTATATGTCACTAACAAAGCTCAACATCAAGAAATAGAAAAAGAAATTCCATTTAAAGTTACTGTAGATATTATTAAATATGAGAGTCCACCTGCCTAACTCCTAAATTGTGAGCCAGAGGGACTAGGAGGTTCATGTTACCCTCTACAGTAAGAGGAAGGTAGGAGACAGGAAGGGCTTTGAGGGAAAGATAATGAGTTGTTTTGGACATATTGAGCTTAAGTTGTCTACTGGACAACCAGTTTAAGATGTCTGAAAGGTAGTTGGATATGAAAGATTGCAGGTCATCAGAGAGATTAGGGCAGGAAAGGTAGATCTGAGAATCATCCACATAGAGATGATCATGGGGCGGCCAGGTAGCACAGCGAGTAAGAGCACCGGCTCCAGTGTTGAGAAGACCTGGAGATCGAATCCCGGGCTCAGACACTTAAGCACCCACCCAGAAACACCTGGCCGTGTAACCTTGAGCAAGTTACTTAACCCTGATTGCTTTAAAAAAAAAAGAGAGAGAGATGATCATTAAATCCATGGGAGCTGATGAGATCACCAAGTGAAGTAGTACAGAATGAGAAAAGAAGACCCAGGAAAGAACCCTGAGAGACCACTATGGTTAGAGGGTGTGATCTAGAGGAATATGCAAGAAAGGAGACAGGAGTGGTCAGATAGGTAGGAAGAGAGTCAGAAGGGAGAGGTGACCTGAAAACCTAGAAGGAATAGAGTATCAAGTAGGAGCAGTCAACGGTGTCAAAAAGCTGCAGAGATATCAAGAGGAATGATGACTAAGGCCACTGCATTTGGCAATCAGGAGATTAGTAACTTTGCAAAGAGAAGTTTGGGGGAATGATAGGATAAGATTGTAAGGGGTTAAGAAAAGAGTGAGAAGAGTGAAAGTGGAGGCACCTAATGCTGACTGCCTTTTCAAACAATTTAGCTACAATGGGGAGGAAAGATATAGGATGATAGTTAGCAGGGATGGAAGGATCGAATGAGGGTTTTTTTTCAAGATGGAGGAAAGATGATCATGTTTGTAGACAGAAGGAAAGGAGCCAGTAGAGAGGGAGAGACTGAAAATAGGTGAAAGATATGTGTGTGTAGATACATACACATACACACACACACACACACACACACACACACCCTATATTAAATTGCTTACCATATTAGGAAGGGGTGGGAGAAGGAAGGAGAGAGAAAATTTGGAACTCAAAATTTTATAAAAATGAATGTTAAAAATTGTTTTATACATAATTGGAAAAAAAAATACTATTTTAAAAAAGGAAACAGGTGAAAGAGTGGTGAGGACAGAGAAGGAAATCTATTGGAGGTGATGGGACGGGATGAGATCACTTAAACAATAAGAGAGTTTAGCTTTGGTAAGGAGTAAAATCATTTCATATGAAACAGGGATGAAGGAGAAGAGAGTGGCAGAAACCATCTAAGTAACAGGAGAAGATGGAGCTTATGGTGAATGGCCTCAATTTTTTCTGTAAAACAAGAGGTAAGGTTCACAGCTGAGAGAGTGGGGGGATGGAGAACCACAGGAGGTTTGAGGAGGGATGAAATGGTTTGGAAGAGATGCTGAGGAGAGTGGACAGTGAGTTGATAAGGAAGACACAGAATGCTTACCTAGCAGCAGTACAGACCTAGTTGAGATTACATAACATAAATTTATAGTGGACCTAGTCAGAACAGTATATGATTTCATTCACTTTCATTTAGCAGCCTGTGTGTAGGCAACAATGGGAGTGATACAAGGCTAAGGCCTGGCTGGGCATAATCTAAAATATGATAAGAGGACTAGGGACTCAAGAGAACAAGACAGTGTAGTTAAATTTTTTCACCAAGGAGTCAAGATGGGGAAAAGAAGAGAGAAAAGCTAGCACAGGAGATGGCCTGGGAGAGAATGGAGGAGTCTAGGGACTTGAGGTCACAGTGTGAATGAAGAGTAGGGTTATATAAGGAGAGGGAGGAAGGGAAGAAGGGAGAAAGAGAGGGAGAGAAAGGGAGAGGGAGAGAGTGGGAAAGAGAAAGAAGGGGGGGAGAGAGGTGAAAAGCCAATAAATTTTGGTAGGATAAGAAATTTCAGAATTCTTAAACATGGACTGGGTGATGGCAAGATCAAGGGAGGGTATAACCCTATCTGTGTGTGCCTGAGATGAGGTAGAAGATTAGCTCATAGCTTATGAGCATGTTGAGGAATTGAGCAGTTAGGATAACTGAGAGGAAAAAAAAAATACATATATATATATATATATATATATATATATATAAAAGTACCCTAATATGAAGGCTGGAGTAGGGAAGGAGAGGAAAATTGTATAGAACTGATTGAGGAAGGAAGGGGAGTGAACTAAAGGTCTGTAAACAACAGCTACCAGGATTTTGATTAGATGAACCTCAAAGGAAGAGAAGTTACAGAGTGACGGAAATAGACAATGAACCTAGAAGTGGCAATGGGGAGCAGAAATACTCCAACTCCCCTACACTGACCAAAAAGCCAAGGAGAATGGGTGAAGATGCAGTCAGTACTGGAAAGGGTGGCCAGGGAGGCTATATCATCAGGGAAAGCCAGGTATCAATAACAATTAGTACATGGAATGAGTGGGAAAGGAAGAAATTTAAGATGAAAGGAAGTTTGTTGCCTATGGAACAGACATTCCAGAGGGCACAGTGGAAGGAATGGGTGGAGTTAGGATAAAACTTTGGGGTGGTAGGGTTGAGGTGGGTGGGAATGAGAATATCAGAATGTGGAGTGGAGTTTGGATGATGATCTACAGGAATTCAGAGTTACTGGCATGTCAAGGGTATGACCAGGTATGAAAATGTTCATCCCTCAAAAGACAAGTATGGCAGGAGATGGAAGGCTCGAAGTTAAAGGGAGGGTTGCTCTCTGCACTGAAGATTTTCCACATTCCACTGAGAAACTGGGCTGGCAGCAGGAGGAGGAAGATGCCTTGAGCTGGTATAGATCTGGAATTGGTTGATTTGGCAGGTCAGTGTTTTAGGTATGTACTATTTACCATGTCAAGGAAAGATCTGTTTATTTCTGTGTTTCCTAATGTTTTTAGAAGAAAAAGGTGTTGTATTTTGTCAAAAGCTTTTTCTGCATCTACAGATACAATCACAATTTTATTATTGTTATTTATATAGTCAATTATGTCATTAACACTTGACAGATTTATACTTCCTAAAATAAAAATATAACTAGCTTAGCTGAAACCAGAAAGATTACATTATAATTAGACTGTAGACGTTAACATTATACCATTTGCTTGAAGAATCAATTCAGCACAGGACAAGGTATTTACTGTGTACAAGGCTTTGTGCTAGGCCTGGAATAAGGTGGAAGAAACAGTAGCCCAGAAATGAAAGCCTGGATATGTAACCTTAAAAAGTTGGTACAATACTCTGAAGAGATCAAAGAAAAAAGAAAAGGACCTATACATATATATATATATATATACATATATGTGTAAATATTTATAGTAGCTCTTTCTGTAGTGGCAAAGAATTGGAAACTGAAGCAATGTCCATCTATTGGGGAACAGCTGAACATGTTAGAATATGGAAAGCTGAACATATGGAATATGAAAGTGATGAAATTAAGAAATTATGAAGGGGATGGTTTCAGAAAAACCTGGTAAGTCTCTATGAACTGATCCAAAGTAAAGAGAGCAGAATGACAACAATTTACATAGTAACAGCAATATTGTAATGATAATCACCTACAAAAGACTTAGCTACTCTGATCAATACAATGATCCACAACAATTCCAAAGGACTTATGATGAGAAATGTTATCCACCTCCAGATAGAGAACTGATGAACTCAGTGCAGATTGAGGTATATATTTTTCCTTTCTTTTTTTTGTTTTTTCCCCCTTTTTCCAGAGCATAGTTAATGCAAACATGCTTCTTCATGACTTTGTATGTAAAATGAGTATTGTATTTCTTGCATTCTCGGTGGTTGGGGGAGAGTGTGGAGAGAAGGGCAGAATTTGGAACTGAAAATAAAAGTGAATTTTTAAAAAGTCAATACATACTAATGAGGAAGTTGAAAGTCCTAAGATGGTTACTATCACTGGCATTCAAATCCTTTTAGATTCAGAAAAGGGTAAGAGAAGTCCAGTTAGTACTGAGAAAATGGGGAAAACAAGTTTGGACTAAAAAGACTTAAGAGATGAGCAATTATAACCTGAAGTCAAGGGGTTAAATGTGACAATCTAAGGAAATTTTTAAAAGCTCAAGCTAGGATTTGGTGTAGTGGGAGTGGGAAGGGGAATGGAAATGGAATAAACTATTAAGAAAGGAAAGGAGCTCGGGTTAGGGGGAAAATATGAGGGTAGTGAAAAATGGACAGCTTTTTGGAATAAAATTGCATTAATGCTTTAAACTTGTGCCATACTAAATAAAGAAAATAAGTCTACATATCTACAATTTGTCTATTCTATATATAATTTGTACCCTAAGATTCCCTGGCATTATAATAATAACAGTCCATATACTTTAATGAACTAAGATAGGAAGAGGAGAGGGGAAAAAAGAAATGAGTAAAAAAGGTATGAATTACAGAGTAATGGTTCTCAGAAGACAGACTGCCCCACTCTTGATTCTACAACAAAAAGTCACTAAAAACCTGTTATGGTAGAGGAGGGATAGAAAGGAGAGGTTCCTACTATCACAAAAGGCATGAGGTAAAAGCTTGGCAAAAACAAACCAAAAAAGCCCCACAGCCTACTGAGTAATTTTTTTCCTCTCAAAAGCTCTTGAAGTATGGGTGACGACATGTGCTACTTAGAAACACAGAGCTCTCTCATCAATCAGTAACTTGCAATTTGACATAGCAAGACTGAGAGCACCACAGTGCTACAGCCTCCTAAATGCAAAGCACTACCAAATACTGGTCAATTTTTTCATCTGTAAATGGAAGCAGTATCTTCCCACTATTAATGTACAGAGAGACAATGAGGACAGAGATTCATCCTGGTGGAATGGAAAATACATTAGATATGGAATAAGAAGCCATGAAATCAAATTTTGGCTCTGACACTTATTTGCCCTGTCAACTTTCTGAACCTTTAAAAATCTTATAATCATGAATTTAAAGTTAAACATAACTTTGGAGGCTAGTTTTATATAAACAGCTACTTAATACTGGTTTTTTTAAAATGCTTTTTTAACTTCTGATTTACATCATTCACTTCTGCCAGATTTTGAGTTACAAATTTTCTCCTCGTTCTTCCCCAAAATAGCAGTCCCACAGGATATCCCCTCCTCCAATCTGCTCTCTCCCATATCTTCTCCCATACCCCTTTCAACTTTTCCAGTGGATCTCTAAGCCCCAGTGCCTGTATATCTTATTTCCCAATTAAATGTAAAATAGCATAATAGTGTGTGTGAGTGTGTATATATATATATATGTGTATATATATATATGTGTGTGTGTGTATATATATATATATATATATATATGAATATTTGATTTTAAAACTCTGAATTCCAGATTCATTCCCTTCCTCCCTTGTCAGCCACCCTTACTGGGAAGATAAGCAGTTCAGTATAGTTTGTACATGTGTGGCTAATGCACATAACATAGTAGATATATTGTAAAAGACTGACATATTTCCCTCCCTCCTATCCCACCTCCCACTTGTTCTATTCTCTACTTTGATCCCATCCCTTTTCAAAAGTGAGTGCTTCCAACTTCCCTCCCCCCCAGCCTGCCCTACCTTCCATCATCCCCCCTGTCATTCCCTTCCCCCCTAATACCGTTAATAATAAGATGAGGAGTGCTTTGAATTTCTTGAAAAATGTAACAATAAAAACTACAATTAAAATTATAAAAATAAACAGTAATGCCAAGCCATGCAGACACAACCAGATTCATTTTATTAAATGGGTTTTAACATAAATGAAGAAAGAGAACACTATAGTAAGGGTTATTTTTAAGTGATAATTTTGGTTTTCTGAGAATAAAAATTAAAACAAAATGTTATTTAACTGGCAAATCTGTTTTGTTGGGGAATTAGAATAAGAGGAAACAACCATTTATTAAGATGCCTTACAATTTCAATGAAAAATTAAAGTTACATGCATAGCACTTGTACAAACATGTATTAAAGGCAACTGAAAATAAGATACTCAATTGCTGTACAAAGTGCTCTTTGTTTAGTTTAATTGACTACTGAGAATGCTATAGATCACTAAAATGAATTCTAAAGACTATGTGCAAACAGAATGGGAAGCCCAATCATTATAACAAGATGCAACTGCAAGTCTTCAAAAATTCTTCATGAAAAGTTGACACTTTTTAAAACAACAAGGCCATCCTGGGATCAAAATTGCACTACTGTTATCAGAGTGCTAATCTCCCTTTGGGTCTGTACTTAATGAAATAATAACACAAACTTGAAATATGCAGAAAAGATATGCTAACTTCCAAACTTGGCAAAAGATGCAAAATACTATTAAGTTTATATCTGAGCCAACAGACAAGTCCAGATTACTGAAATGACTCTCTGGCAGTGCAGACCTTGAGCTTCTGCCAGGTCAGTGCAATATGAAAATGAAACCTCATTATCCCACATCTGGCTAACAAACTATGAGATTAAAGAAGCAATATTCATGTCCAATTTTTATTTAAAGCCTCAGCATCTCCAAAGGATGAAGACCTTTTCAAGTCCTCAAACCTCCTGAACTCACCATTTGTTTATATGAAGTTTGGTCTAAAATAAGGTAGGGAAATGGATAGAGTGATGGACCTGCAATCAAGTTGTAAATTCAACTGTAACTCAGACACCAGAAAAGTGTGACACCATACAAGTCACTTAAGCTCTCTCAGCCTCAGTTTACTCAACTGTAAAATGGGGATAATAATAGAACCTACCTCACAGGCTTGTTATCAAGGTCAAAGGCAACAACATATGTAAGTGCTTTGCAACCCTTAAAGTGCTATAGAAATGTTAGCTAACAGCTTTCCCCACTTTTGCACTTTTATTGTACTTTTCAACAGTGGATATCAAAGTCCCTTTAAAGGGTCTGCATTATTAAACACATAATTAACAACTTATACAACACTTAAGTGCCTCAAAACAGTTCCCCAGAAAGCTTTGCCTGGAAACCATTCCCTCCTGCCAGAAATGGGTAAGAGGTGGGAAGTCATTACTAACTCCACCTCACAGCCAAGGAAACTGAGGCACGGAGACAGTACATGCTCAAGGTGACCCAGCAGACAGGGTCCGCTGACCCTCTCACTCCCTCTGTCCGCAGCCTTGGGAGCACGTGCACGCACCTCTTCCCCATCAAGTCGCCGCTTGATGCACCCTCTGCGACGCCCATTCTACCGGAGAATAAACTGAGGCCAGGAGCCAGGCCGCCTAAGTCTCCGGCCCTAGCCCCGGCACTGCAGTCCTCGCTCCCTCCCCTCCCCCAGCCCGACTGCCATCTGCCTCTGCCTTCACATCGCCTCCCACCCGCCCGTCCCAGGTACCTGTCACCGGGCGCGCAACTGCGGCACAACCGCCGCCTCCTTCCCTCCTCCTGCTCATCCCGGAGCTGGTCTCACGCTCCGCCCGCGACCACGACGGCGCTCGGGGGGGCGGGAGCTGCTGCGGCTGCCGCTCCAGTGAGCAGCTGACACGCTCCGCTCCGCTCCCGTCCTGTCCCGCCCCACTCTGCCTCGTCCGCCGGCACCGGCTCCTCTCCGAGGCTGGCCTGAGACAGCAGCAAACAACCCGGGTCGCCGACCACCTAAACTTCCGCTTCCGCGTGTGCGGAAGACTTCCGGCCACCGAGTGGCAGCGCGGGGCACAAAATTGCCAGAGCGTCGCTCTGCCGCCATCTTCAATCCGGGGACCTGCACGCCCTTCCTCGGCTTCTCGGGCCCGCAGGCGGCCTCCTCCTCGCCGCGCACGTGCTGGGCTTCAGTTATTGTTTCCTGCCTTGCCTCCGCCTCCCTTCCGCTACAGGCCTTCTTTTGGGGATCGGCCTAGGTTAGCAGACTCGCCGCGTTTTCTGGCTGGAGCAGGGCGACGGAGGGGACCAGGCTGCTTGGCCACGGGCGGCGGAGCTCAGCCCAGCCGACGGCCCCCGCTCCCGGCCCGGCCCCCGTAGCCAGAGGGCTAGTAAAAGCATCTCCCTGCCAAGGTTGTTCAGCAAAGCGTGGGTGCCGAGCCAGGCAAAACCCGACCCTGCCTTCAAGGAGCTCGCAGTCTAACGGGGAGACGACGCGCAAACGGCTGTGTGCAAGCAAGATGAAAGCGGTAGTTTCCGAAGGAAGGCATCCCGTGTGGAGGAGGACTGGGAAAGGCTTGCAGAAAGGGAAAGAGACTTTTGAGAAGCTGGGGGTCAGCCAGCGAAAACGCAGGGGATCGGGAGACAGACACTTGCAACACCCTTGACAGACCTTAAAGTGCTATTATTACTATTGTTCTAAATGGGAAAGAAAGCGTCAGCCCCAATCGCTTGCATTTCTGACTAGATGAGGTGTCTTCATCTAAATGCACTGACCGGGCTTGGTTTTTAACTTGAGGGTTTTCTCACAGCTGTAGTAATTTTAAAATGTAACAAGCAGGTTTGTGGAAAGATTACTATAACTTTTGTTCTCCAAAATATTGTTTTGCTTCAGTTCCCCTTTTTTCCTTAGTACTGCCCATCTTAGGAGAGCTATCCAAGACAAAACTTGAGACTTTAACCTTCTGGAGGAGAAAAGAAATGCTTGGGATTTCTGTTTTATCTTCTCCTTGACCCTTTTGTTTTATTTGTTTTTGTTTACGTTCTCTTTGCCCCCTTTAGTACTTTGAATGCCAAGGAGGACTACCTAGTAAAAACCTATACGCGTTTACTCTCTTAGTTCAGGTTTGACATTGAGATGAAATGATGCAGATGACCAGGAAGGGGTCTCATTGAAGCTGAGGTCAATCAGATCCTGGGGCAATTTGTCTTTTAGGTAAAGTTTCCCCATACTGTGAATGTGAAGAAAAATTGTGGCAGAGAAACACTATTCTAGAAGGACCTAGCCACAAAATTGCGTGTGGTAAGATCTGGTCATCTGGGACTATAAAAAGTTTTAGCTACATAGAGGCCTTGCCTTGGTGTGTGCAAGTCATCATACCCTAATGACCTACTGATTAAAGGAAGCATTCCAGGTGCATACAACTTCTTTATGTCCCAGATAAAAACCCACACCCTACAGGGAGCCTTTTCCAGTCCCCCTTAAGTCTACTGCCTTGCCTCTGCTGATTATTTCCTTCGCCATATATAGCGATGCTTGCGCACGTTTTTGTGCCTCTTGTCTTCCCCATGAGACTGTGAATTTGAGAACAAAGACTGTCTTTTACTTTTCTTTGTGTCTTCAGTGCTTAGCATAGTGTGCCATAGTAGGCTCTTAATGTTTATTGACTATCTCTCTAAAGCAGTCTTTTCTTTAAGGCTTTAAATTTTTACCACTAAACAAAACTTTCAACATAGTAATTTTAAAAAGCCTGGGGGAACATGATAAAGATACTTTGTCCATTTTCACCTTCCTTTGTTTTGAAGCTAACTAAGTGACATGGTAAATAGAGTGACTGGACTTGGATTGAGGAAGACCTGAATTCAAATATTGCCACAGCTGCTTACTAACTTTGTGATCCTTGATAAGTCACCTAAATTTTTAGCTTCGATTTCTTCATCTGTAAAATGAGAATAATAATAGTATCTACCTTATCGTCATGTTATTGTGAGGATCAAATGAATTAATATGTGTAAAACACATTGCAAATCTTAAAGCATTATATTAATGTACACTGTGATTATTCTCCATGCTTCTGGAACTTATTTTTGATAATTATGTGTTGCCATGCATTATTCCTGAATGACTTCATGTTTACTTTAAGCTCGTCTTCCATTAGAATGTATGCTCCTTGAAAATAAGGACTATATTTTGCCTTTGTATATCCAGGACTTAGCACAGTGGGTAGCATTGTGTAAGAGCTTCATAAATGCTCATTGACTGACAGACAACTCTGCCTCTAATCATGTGGTTTTACTATTCCTTAGAGTTAGTCTTCTTCATTGATGGAAGCTTGTTACACTTTATTATCTATAACTAAAATAATAACTTTTCTAAATGAAAGTAACCATTTTAGAACATTACATGAAGTGTGATTATTTTATTTTTCATATGAAGTGAACTTTTTCTATATTGGAAACTACTTCAGAAGAGCTGCCCAAGAAAATATCACTTCTTAACTCGCACACAGTTCTGGTATCTATTTGGTCTCATGTGAATGGAAGATATGTAGAATTTATAAAAATACTGAGTTAGTTGAAACGGAATAAACATTTTTATGGCACCTACTATGTGCTAGATACTGTACTAAGCTAAGGAGTGCTAAGTGATGCTACAGAATTTCTAGAAATGCAATTCTCCCTTTTTTTCCTCTGGACATTTGCTAATTCAGAGATCCCAGTTTTGTGCTAAATATTATGTGAAGTGTAGAGTTAGTTGGACAGGATTATTAAGGGATACTGCTGAAATCTGGCAGTGTTTTGTTTTACTCTTTTTTCTCTCTTGCTTTTTCTGTAAATTTAGAATTTTCTATTTGAAGAAAGATGAACATTCCCAAAATTAGTCCATTTTCCTCCTATTTCGCCATATGTGAAAATATGCAAAAATACTAAAATAGATATTGGGGTGGGGCAGTTTGGCAAAAACCATTGTACTTTTATCAACAACAATTTACTTTCACATCTATTCTAGCAGCTCTATTGAAAAAATTCTTCCCCTTCCTAAGGTTATTTGCCTTATAAACTATTCCTGTTATTAACTGATATACCTCTCCAGTGAATGATGTAGTCTCTATTTCCTGGTATCTTTTATGTTCAGTTATTTTTTTATATGAACATGGATTTTGGTCAGCATCTGTTTACAGATAATAATCCTGTTAATTCTTTAAATTCTAATTCTTTTTCAACAGTCAAGAATGGGTGCTTTGAATGGAACTTCAGGCCTGTGGGAAATGATTTAGCAGGGGTTGGCATGTGATAGAAGACTTGGTGTAATCGATAAAGCACAGCAGATTTAGGTTTGAATCCACCTCAGACACTTTCTAGTTGTGTGATTGCAAACAAGTACCTTAAATTTTCAGAGCCTTGGTCCCTTTTCTGTAAAATACAGATAATATATTTATATTGCCCATCAGGGTTGTGGGGAAAACACCACAAAATGTGAAGATTAATACTAATGCAATTTAATTACATTTTATTGAAGTTTTATTTTATTTTTTGCCTTTTAAAAAATTTTGATCATATACCTTTGCAGAGAGCAATTAAAGGCTTTCTATATTTAGAAAGAAACAGAACAGAATCTTGTTTTGCCTCCTGTCTTTGTATTAGTTAATTCATAGTCACTGATGTGCCTAAGGATTACAAGACATTGAATGTATCTGTGGAATGTTCCTACGTTGGCTGTATCAGGTGACTTTGTACACATTGGAAGCACTGAATTTGACTGGTTACTTCAGTTACACTGGTCCATTTGGCCCCTGATTTGCAAATTAAAGGATTAATTGTGCCTCTGGTTTAAAATACATCTATTGCTGGTTCAGAAATTTTATTGGTTCAAAATTCAGGACTTGTGGTTATCTTGTTTCCCTAGTAAATTAACAGTTTTTTCATTTTGCCACACAATAGCCAACATTCTATGTGGCACAAAATAATTTCATGGTCACTCCCCATCTCATTACTTTTTTAATGATTTGTTATTTATAAGTGATATCCTGTAACACTTTGTACACTCTTGGTTCCAACTTGTTGCAATGGCATGCCTTTGTATGATACTGTGAATGAATTTCACATGTGAGTGTTGGCTCAGCAACCTTATCAGTTATTCCAGTCAAAGCATCATCAGAGGCTATATTTTTTCCCATAAATTTTTCCCATAAATTATAGTTTTTATTGAAGAATTGATTTACTGTTAAGATTATTTCTTCTCTGGTACAGCTTTCCTTTATTGGTTCCCCCCAAAAGTAACTCTTTTGTATTTCATTAGGATAACATAAACTGAGATATGTTAGAATCTTTACTTTCATCTAACAATATAGCAAATATCACAGATGATACAATTTGCTCTTATGCTTGTTTCTCCAAAACTTCACAAAATTTTCAATGCATTTTCCAACAATCTGCTGACAAATCTATTTTATTTTGTTGCCATATTGTTTTCCACATATTATGTCAGTCATTTTTTAATCACAGTAAGAACATATCTTTCTGTAGTGATATTGATATGCAGTTCTTTGTCTTGTGAGTTGATAATTAATTTATGAAATTATGAAATAGGGGCAGGGGCACCTGGTTCTTTGGGTACTTGCAAGGTAATGGTTGTGGAAACAGGGCAGCAATCACACCTTTTTTTTTTTCAATTTATTTTTAGTTTTCAACATTTTCTTTTATAACATTTTGAGTTCCAAATTTGCCCTCCTTCCTTACCCCCTCCCCAAGATGGCATGTAATCTTATATAGGCTATACTTACACAATCATATTAAACATATTTCCATATTAGTCATGTTGTAAAAGAATAAGAACCAAAGGGAAAACCCATGTGAAAGAGAAAACAAAACAACAAAAAAGAGAAAATAAAATGCTTTGATCTGCATTCAGACTCCATAGTTCTTTCTCTGCATGTGGATAGCATTTTCCCATGATGAGTCCCTTGGAATTGTCTTAGATCATTGTATTGCTGAGAAGAGCTAAGTCTTATCAAAGTTTATCCTCACACAGTGTTGCTGTTATTGTGTATAATGTTGTCCCGATTCTGCTCACTTCACTCAGCATCAGTTCATGTAAGTTTTTCCAGGTTTTTCTGAAATCTGTCTGCTCATCATTTCTTATGGAATAATAGTATTCCACTATTGTGCTATAAGAAATGAAGAGCAGGTGGACTTCATAATAACCTAGCCCCATTCTCTCACATCACCCAATTAGCTCTCCCTCACAGAAGTCAGCAGACTGCCAGAGACTTGGCGGTGGCGGGAATTTCAAGGTGTGTACTGACCAATCACTGCTTGTGTCCTCTGCAAGTTTTTGCTTACATAATACCTAACCATTGTCTGCTTCGCATCCCTTTAAAAGCTGAGGCTAGATAGATAGCATTCTGTGTCATTGTCCCAAGACCCAAAAACTGGAAAATCCTCTGCCTCGGGACGGAGACCACTCAGCTCTGACTTCCTTGAGCAGCCAGCATCTGAAATTTTTTCAGAGCTCAGAATTCAAGGCTGAGGAAGTCTAGGCCATCCCCTGACATCTATCAGATCACATTTTGGCTCTTTGGACTCAGATCTCTGTGCCAGCCTCTGGAGGTGAGTGGCTGGCTGGCTGACTTCTGTTTGGCTTCAGTTTCTGTAAAAGCACTCGTCTATTGAGAATTTGGGGCAGCTGGACGCAGCCATATGCCCCTCTTTCTCAGGCTGCCCAGGGACACTGGGTGGGCCATGGGAGGCAGAGCCAGCTGTATCCTGGCCTGCCATCTGGTGCATGACTGGGGTACCAGCGTGTCTGTCCATTGGTGTCTATGGGTCAAGTCTGTTTCTTGTGAAATGTCTGTCTGTCTGTAAATAACTAACAGCCTCTGTGTTCAAAAACAGCCAGGGCAACCATTGAACTTTCATTTTTCTCTTTGTCTCCCCTTCGGACAAAGAGAGATAAGAAAAGGGAGGGGTGAGGAGGAAGCCACCCTGCCCAAAGTAGAGGGAGCTGGACTGGGAAGAAGGCAGGCCAGGGGAGCCGGGCCAGAGGGAGCCAGGGTGGCCATGTGGCTCCTTCTGAATTGCAGTGGCTGGGGGGAGGAACTGGCCAGCCTGGCCCAAGTGTCAGGCTGAGGGCAGGGCTGACCGACCTCTACCCTGTGCTGCCACGTGTGGGAGAAAGAGAAGGCCCTCACCCCAAGCCCAGACCCACTGGTTGTGGGGGGGTGGGGGGAGAGGGGAGGGAAGGGGAAGAGGACGGAACTGTCGGGAAGGAGTTCTCTGCCCTCAGAAGTAGAAAGGGGGTGGGGTTGGGACTTGCACAACCCCACCCCCTGGAGGTAATTGTGCAGTTGGGAAATTTCTCTCTCTCTGGGACTTCGGGGGCAGGGCAGGAGCCTTCCCCTGTCTTGTAGGGTTTGGCCTCAAAAAAACTTAAAGGCACCCCCGTGGGGCATTGGAGGAAGTGGGGAGGTGGGCCCCTCTTTGGGAATCCTTCCCCTCAGATCAAAGAAGCAGGCAGGCTAGTTATCTTCTGCCTCACAATTGAGTTTGACTTTAAGGCAAATTGGGAAAATACTTAGCTCTGTAAAAGTGAAGCCTGAGAGGTGAAGCTTTGAAATTGGCAGATCCAAAGCTCTCACTTTCAAAAAATCCACCAAGATTCTTCTCCCTGTCGTTTCCCCATTGACAGGAATAGGAAATGATGAATGGGACACTTTGACACGAGTGTTATAATATTTTGAAATTTTATAATTTGAGGAATCTGTAAAAATCTCTTTCTTTATAGTTTCTGTTCAGGCCAGCCTAGAATTATAATCAAAGTGAGAAAAACAAACAAAATATCTTCACAAATTCTAAGAATTAATCATTAAGAAGTTGGAAATAGAATATTGGGATTGCTTTTAAAAAAAAAAACCAGAAGTTTTTTTGTTATCTCTGCTTGACATGTTGCCTGAATTTGTAAAGGGAAAATTAATAGTGTTGGTTATGGGATCAAAATGGTATAATGATTGTAAAATGTTTAATGTAATGACTGGCATGGGTTGGATGCAACATTATTGTATAAGTGATTTGATGTCATTTGAAATTCATTGTTATGTTGTTGCCATCTTTCTAAGATTGTATTGTGACTCTAAAAGTCTGTTTACCTAGTGAAATTAAACAAAAAAAACATTTTGAAGCAGGAAAGGTGTTAACAGCAATTTTTAAAATCTGGATTTAGTGTTGCCTGTGTATTGGTTTTTTATGTTATAAAATTTGATTATTTATAACTATTATATCTGGGTTGCAAACAGGTAATAATGGTATGCTGATATTCTATTTAAAATTTTGGCTGTTATGGAAATATATTGTTGTAGTTTCTACATTATTAATGATGAGATGAAGGATTCTCTGTACAAGGTGAATTGGAAATGTGTTTTGAGAACTGTTGTTTAGAAATGCTTGAGAAAATGTTGTTTAGAACTCTTATTGAGCAAATGAAAATATATACATGGATGTATTGGTGTTAATCTAAAGGTTTCCAGAATATAAATGGTAAAACAAGTTTTAGTTTGTATATAAAAATTTGAACAACACATCCAGTTGATGTAAGGTTACCAGATTAGTAATTAATTGGTTTAAGTTTACATTGAGGAAAGGAACTTGTTTTAGTCATGTAGTTCCTAAACAATGGACTTAAATTGCTAAGAAGTTGCAAGTTCATGTACAACAGGTAGAAGAGATTTCTATCAATTAGTTTTTACAAGTTTAGATTTGAGAAGTAAAGATAGTAAATGGAATGGTAAATCTTTATTGCTGATTGCAGCCCATAAGAATAAAAAATGCTCTAAACTGTGATTGGTAAAATTTGCTGTTTAAGGTGGTCTTTCCTTCTTTAGCAAATCTCCTCTGATCAGAGCACATAGTCAGTAAAAGCTATGAGCTCTTTTGTGTTAGCTTATTGGAAAATCTAATATTATTTTTCATCTAGAATTAGAACATGTGCAGAAAGTTATGCAAACTGCTTAAGATCATTTTAACAGTTTTCAACTAACTTTCTTCATAAAAGTTTAATGAGATTGTAAAACAGAAGCGATCCTGTTGTTTTGATCTGAATTTGTAGTTATTCCATGATCTAAGAAAAAGTTAACATTTGTAACTGAATATGTTAAAGATTCAATTTCTGAAGTATCTCTTCCAGAGTGAATATAATCAGATGATAAACAAGCTTTCTGAAACAAGGATGTATGTCTACTATTCATTTGTGAGGTTCAAGTCAGGAACCTCCATGGTTTAAGGCAGTATAGTTATGTTAGTGAAAGAATAATAACTTATGAAGTATCCTGTTTATGTAGTTTGTAGAAATATAGAGGAAAGTGAAATAGTCTGTGGGAAGGTCGTGCTTCTACTCCGCCATCTTGTGAAATAGTCTATGTAATGGATTACGCTAGCCCATCTTCACCCTACTTCTGGTCACTTTTCTCCTACTCCTTTTTGGCCCTTGTTTAATCTCTTTACCAGATTTGTTTCTTCTAGGCTCAGCACCCTTCACTTGCAGATGTCCTGAGACCATGACCCATCCCCCATCACCGGTTAGACCTGGCTTCGGCCAATATAAACTGATGCCTACTAAGGAGATCAGAACCAGGAGAACTTTATACACTGATACAGACAGCATATGTGTGATGACTAGCTTTGATAGACTGGGCTCCTCTCTCAGTACAAGGTTGGAAGACAACTACAAAAGACTCATGATGAAAAGGGATATCCACATCCAGAGAAAGAACTACAGAGTCTGAATGAAGATGGAAGCAAACAACTTACTCTCTCTCTTGTGTTGTGTTTTGTTTTGTTTTTCCCTTCTTTCTCATTGTCCATTTCATTGGTTATAATCCTTCTTTACAACTTGACTAAAGTTTAATGTGAAAGTATTTGTAGAACCTATATTTGATTACATGCCACCATGGGGGGGGGGGGTAAGAGAAGCCAGCAGAGCAAGTGTTTGTGGTGTGTTTGTGTTTGGTGGTTTTTTTTTGGGGGGGGGGGGCGGGAACTCCTCTCTGTGATATTAGTTCATTAACATGTCATCCCAAAGTTATTGGTAAAACTTCAAAGTTATCATCTCAAAGTTATCGGCACCTTTTTGATGTTCTGTTGGTCTAGAGCCATGCAGGTCTGGAATTTGTCTAGAATTTACATAGCATAGGACTAGAACTTTGACAAAAAGCTCCTAGATGGTTTTCCCAGATTTGGCACTGGGAATTTTATGGGATTTGGGAATTTTAGTTCATATATCATAAAATTTGTAAATTATACAACTTTTATCTTTAGAACATTTTGTATGTGACTTCCAGGTTCCCCTTTGCAGTCTTATTTCCTGCAACTTGCTGACCAAAAGATGAGGGGGTGCTCAGAGGGACCAGAACAAGATATGATTTGAACACATATAACTATTAAGCAACCCCAAAAGTGGCTTCTAAACATTTATCATTAAGATTAGTAACATTTAGAAGTGGCCAGGCATCAGGAGACCTGGGATTGGTTCCGGCCTCAGATACTTGGCACCCACACAAAATAACTGGCCTTGTAACCTTGAGCAAGTTACTTAACCCCAATTGCTTTAAAAAAAAAAGATTAGTAACATTTTGTAAAGTACTTAACTGAGTTATTACTAAGTATTGCTTATCCTTGTGTTCTGGATGCTTAGTTTTAAATTTTCTTGCTAATTGTAATGACTGGATGTCTGTTTTCATTCAACATGTTCCAAGCCCATATTTTAGTTACATCCTTTATCCAGTATTAACCATGGTAGATTGGGGATGCATAGAGATGTAATGACCAAGATTTTTAATGAGTATATCAAGAAACTTTCTAACCCATATCAGCTCCTCGGAGCCAAGAGAAATAAGATGCATATGGCTAAGTAATCTGATTTCTCTAAAAAGAAATCTAGCAAGTATTTTATAATCTCCCACAAACCTATACATAATTGCTAGATTTTAACTATTGGAAACTAATTTTGAAATTGTACAAACTACAACTGTACAAACTGGGGGCCAGCAAGGTGGCACAGTGAATACAGCATCAACCCTGGAGTCAGGAGGACCTGAGTTCAAATTTGACCTCAGACACTTACTAGCTGTGTGGCCCTGGGCAAGTTACTTAATATCAATTGCCTCAAAAAAAAAAGGAAAAAAAAAACAGCAACCCTACAACTGCTCTCAAATTGCTAAAGTGATAGAAGTACATTAGACAAAGGTGATCATGTTTTGTGTTTCTACTTAACATTTTAAGTCACTATTTTCTAAGCCCATTTAAGTTTCTAGTAAATTCAGATATCATTAGGAAATTCTCTTTTTTTTAAATGGATTTAATAAAATAGGATTTATTTAGCACTTACTATGTGCCAAGCACTATGCTAAACACTGGAGACATAAAAACAAAGACAATACTTATAATAGGAAGAAATTTTATATGTGTGTGTGTGTGTGTGTATGGGAGTGGTGGCCAGGAAAAGATATTTAGTTTTAGAAAGTTAGAGGGATATCATCTTCTTGGTCCTAGATAAGGATATTTCTTAAAGCAGCCTAAGATTGACTGCCATATTATTCAATCAGTGGATTCATACTGAACTTGCTATCCACTAAAACCTTTGTTTGCTTGTTTTTTAAACTGCTATTCTCCCTTCCCCCCTCCCCAACTCCTCCCAGAGCCTTGGAGATCCAAATTCCAAAGGACAGAAATTAACCCAGGCTGCAATAGCACCAGCATTGTAGCATTCTATATTGCTCGGCCAGAGAATTGAGAAACAGAGAGAATGGGACAGGACACCATTTTTGTGGGGGTAGAAGAGTTCTCTCCCTCCAGAGTTTATTTGGGGTGGAAGAGTAGGCTGTTAACTATGACTTGCTGAGCAGGGGAGGAAGTTCAAATACTTTGAGATCAGCCACCAGGGAAACTACAATCAGAAGGGAAGGAGTCAGAAAGCAAGCAGTAGGGGAAAATAAGGAGGAAAAGACTGAAATTACTAGTGATATCAGGAGGAAGAAAAGAGGAAGAAAACTCAAAGACCTTGAGCTTAAGCATTAACAACAGAAGGAAATATGGGCTCCAGATCTAGTAAATGAGTTCAGGTTTCTATGAACAAGTACTATAAAACAAAGGAAAATGATTCAACACTTGATGAGACAGAGGGCACCCTTTGGATTTGGGGGAGACTATATACTGGGTCTGAGTGATTTAAAAGAGATGAGAATTCTGCTAACAGAATTTATGCCCCTCACAAAGAAAGTAATTGTCAGAATAGAAAAATTTTAATCTATGATAGTGACAAGTCTTAAGGAAATAAAAGAAAGGACAACTGATTGGAAATCACAGAAGTAATGGGCATTCTGGAAAAAGAAAAACAGAAAGCAAAAACATTAAGAGAAACACGCTTGGGGTGGCTAGGTAGTACAGTGAGTAGAGCACCAACCCTGGAGTCAGGAGGACCTGAGTTCAAATCCGCCTCAGACACTTAACACTTACTAGCCATATGACCTTGGGCAAGTCACTTAACCCCAACTGCCCTGCCCTCCCCACTCCAAAAAAAAAAACATGCTTTCTGTTGAAGCAAAACATATTGATCTTGAAAACAATGTGTAAAGACAATCTAATGGTTATAGGTCTCCCAGAAAAATATGACAGGTCAAAAATGTGAATACCAGATAGAAGAATCAATTTAGGAAACTACCCAGAATTTCTGAACACAGAAAATAAAATGCCAATTGAAAGAATCCATGTATCACCTCAAAAAAATAATCAACAAACCAAGACTACAAACTCCAATACACATAATGATAAATTTCATAATTTAGTGCAGAAACAACAAATTCTGCAAGTTACCAAGGGAAAGACTTTCAAATATAAAGGAAAGGAAATTTAAATAACACAATTATTCTGCACCCACCAGGAAATTCAAGAGGAAGCAGGAAAACCAATGGAGCTCAGAACACAATTTGATGGTCTGCCCTGCAAATCTGAATTTAACTACAAATGAAGAAAGATGGATATTCAACAATAAAGAAGCATTAGAAACATTCTTAGAAAGAAAACAGAAGAGAAATTATTTGTTTCTCAAATATTCTAAACAACAGAAATGGAGGGGAGATAAACAAATGTAGATGCCAAGGACAGCAACAGAGTGACAGCAGAAAAGCCAGTAAGAAACCTCTTTCTGGCGCCAGAGGAGAAAGTGAGGCTGTCGACTTTGCACAGTCCTCCCTCACTTAAATACAACCACTTGCATCATGGTATCACCTCCCTGATGCCACAGTCCTCTTCCAGAGCGACAAACAGTAACTGTGAGAACTTCCAGTTGAGTAACACAGGTTTCTTCCTTCCTTCCTTCCTTCCTTTATTCCTTCCTTCCTTCCTCCCTCCCTCCCTCCCTTCCTTCCTTCCTTCTTTCCTTCCTTCCTTCCTTCCTTCCTTCCTTCCTTCCTTCCTTCCTTCCTTCCTTCCTTCCTTCCTTCCTTCCTTTCTTCCTTTTTTGTCTCTCGTCTTTCTCTTCTCCACATAGGGTAACACACCTTTACCTACCGGTACTCTGCCCAAAGAAAATATAAATTTTAATCTTAGAAACTTTTTTTTTGTTTTAATTTTTTCTCTTAAAGACCAACCTTAACCCCAAATCACTCTGGTCCCAGACCAAACCCTACTTGATCACTGTTCTGGCCCTGACTGGCTCAGAATGAATGCAAATAACAATTGTCTCTGTTTTAGCTAGAAACCCTGAGGATCTTCACCTCCCAGATCTTATTTTTTTAAGAGGCCATTCTTTGCCTCATTTTTATGAAAGCTTAATCACTGAATGGGTGCTACCTCAGTCAAACTGAGATCTGCTAAAGAACTTAGCTTGAAAAGGCCAAGGTCCTCCATTGCATACTGGGCCATCTCCAGTTGTCCTGATCTATATCTGGTCACTGGATCCAGATGGCTCCAGAGGAGAAAGTGAGGCTGGTGACTTTGCACAGCCCTCCCTCACTTAAATCCAATTCAGCTGCATGTCATGGCATCACCTCCCTGATATCATGGTCCTCTTCCAGAATAAAGGACAAACAGCAACAAATGTATACAAGGAGACAGGGGCAAAAGCAGAAGTCAGGTGAGGTAATGGTGGAGAGGTGTGTCTGGGCCTATAGATGAATCAGTATTTTTTTGTGGGAAAAAATTATAAAATGGGAGGATGCATCAAAGAAGGGAGAGGAGGAGGAAAATAGAGGAAAGTGTATCGTGTACTCAGGTCAAATGGAGGGTTAGCAATGAGGAAGAGATTATTCTTGTGGTCTCTCAGGAAAAGACCCTCCAGAGGAGTGAGGGGAAGAAGCTTTGTTTTAGTGATGATGTTATGTTCTAGGGGTGCTAGGAACCCTGAAATATAAGGGTACAGGGTAGGGATCTGCCTTGAAAGAATTCAACCACTAAAACTTTCTTTTAGTCAGAGACAAGGTTTATTGTGTGGCCAATAGGAGTAGGCCAGATTCTTAAGGAATGTATGCATTTGATGAGTTTAAGATTGATATTTTATGCAGAAAGATTGTGGAAAGATCTGGATGGGATTAAGGAATGTCAAGTAGTCTGGGATGGGCCAGTGAGCCAGGTGCAGACAAGGAGGGCCACAATAAAAGAGCAATTAAAAGGATTCTACTGGGAAGGGCTGGATTTCTCAGGCATATGCCAGAGATCTAGGCTGCTAAAATGTATGGGAACGTTCAGGGGCTTGTTCTTTTAGGGGTTCAGATCCCGAAGACGTGGTCTTTTCCTTTTAGGAGTTCAGATCCCATTCCCATAAGTGAGAAGGTGTGATAGAATAGCAGCTTCTTTCCCACACACAACCCCCACATCTTCCTTCAGCCCCAGTTTCTCCAGTGGCTTCCCTGGTGAAACTTCCTCCCCTCAAAACCTAAATGGCCCCAGCTTCTCTAATGAGGCATGTTGTCCTAGGGTCAATAAAAAACCCAAACCATATGGGGTCAGGGCCTCTTCAGACTTGGTGGATCTCTGATACCAATAACCTAATGATTGACTGAGCAGATTCATTTCCACATGAATATGAGGGGGGCCAAGTCTAGAGAAACTAATTGTCCCTGTTTCTGTCTTAAAGCAAAGTAAATCTCCTCCTTTGTTAAAAATTTCAGTGACTCATGAGTGCCTGATTTCATTCCAACATCAAACCTGAACGAAGAGAGTGCTGACTTTAGCTCCACGCCTACAACATTTGGCATAGTCTTGGCAGGTTAGGATGAGAGATGGTCTCGTGGCTCACACTGTGGCTAAGTTTTGGGGGAAGAGCCATGCAAATACAGAGGAGTGATGAGGTATGGGCTCTGGGAAACGAGACTTCCCACCCTTGAACTGGCCTAGCCCACCATTGTTTGTGGTCTCCAGGTGGCTTCCCACCTGATTAACTCCTCCAGAAAACCCTCCCCAAATTCCTCCTCTAGAACACCCCTAGATTCCTCCCACAATCTTCTGTATATAAGACCCCATCTCATACCAAGTGGTGTAAGAGCACCATAGAACGCCATAGAAAGTGAGAGCGCCATAGAACGCCATAGAATTTTCTAGCACACTTACTCTGTGTCTAATGCAAGCGAACTTTTAACAAATTTTACTTTTCTTTGGCTGAGAAGACTCGAGTCTAATTCATTTGGCAGGACCCAGCATGTTGGTATTTTGGGCTCTCCAGAACAACCCTAACCCTCTTAGTGGGTACCCTCTTCAGGAGGGGGGTAGTATGAATTGATAGAGACACTGTCTGGTTCCCTGTCACCAGAGTCCTCCTAATTGCGTACCAGAAGTCCTTCCTGTACAACTAACAGCAGGCTCACTCTCAGGCCAACTGAGCTTGATAGGTGTTGAAGGAGATTGCCTGGGAGAGTAGAGAAAATGCCAAGGCCAGTGTTCTCTGGATTTTGTTAGCTATAATACATAAACTGGACTGCCAGCACCATCCAACTAAAATTAAAGAGGGCAAGCCCATTCAGCAGCTAGAGACAGAGCCCTGGGCTTTCTGAGGCCTCATAATGAAAGCCAAAGGGCAGCTAGCTAGTTGAGCTGATGATTGCCCAAGTGAAGATATCCCTCTTGATGGAGGTGGGGAGTATGGGTTCTCCAGCTAAGGACCCATCCTATGGTCTTCCAGGGTCATAAGAAAGATTGCTAGACATCTTACTTTACATCTTCCACTGTAGCCTGTTTTGGGTCCAACTTGAAAGACACTGATTTATGAGTGACTTCATAAATTGGGGCTATCAGAATATCCATGTAGGAAATGTGGATTTTCCAAAATCAAAAGTCCAATGAGTCTCTGGTCTTGTTTCTTAGATGAAAGAAAACAAGTGTCAGGGGGGTGGAGTCAAGATGGCGCAGTAGAAACAGGACTTCCTCAGAGCTCCAGCTCTCACCTCTTCCAATTCATGGAAAAGGTGACTTTGAAGAAACTTTGGAGCTACAGAACCCACAGAATGACACAGAGAAGCTAACCTCCCACTGAGAACAGCCTGTCAGGCCGGCAGCAAGCAGTCAGTGCAGTGCTCTGGGAGCCAACACGGACCCCACAGGAGCCCCAGGGCAGGCCAGACCAGCCTTTGGCTGGAGGGAATTCATATCACCAGCAGCTGTGGCGGTTCCCAGAGTTATCAACATATAGATGCTAAGGACAAAGTGAGAGGTCAGTGTAGTGTGGACTTTGGGATCCAGTAGTTGGGAGTGAGGTCAGCCTTTGCCCCTGGGGTGAGAAGCCACTGAGGCCCATTGGCTGTGCAGCCACAGCCACCTGGCAGCTTCAGCTCCTGGACTGCAGTTTGTGGGGGAACAAGCGACCAGTCTCCGGGGTAATCACTCTTTCTTTAACCTGCTTGGATCTGGACTGCGGTCTAGGGTGGAGGTCCTAGGGTGTGTGACCAGCTTGCCAGAGCGTGTGGAGACCTCAGAGAGGGCACCCAACTAATACCTTCGGCAGCTGAGAAAACCCCACTGTTTGGTTCGAAGCTCCCCTGTCTGGTAGCAGAGTCCTACTGTGGCAAAAAGCCTAAAAGTCAAGTAACTGAGTGGCAACATGAGCAAACAAGGGAAGCAAAGTAAACAGAGCAACCCAACTTTACACTCCTATTTTGGGGACAAAAAGGATCAAAGCATGGAACAGAAGAAAGATTGTGAAGTCAGAACTCCTGCAACAAAAGCTGCCAAGAAAAATATGAGCTGATTACAGGTGATAGAGGACCTTAAGGAGGATTTTGAAAATCAAATAAGAGAAGTGGAGGAAAAATTGGGAAGAGAACTGAGAACAATGCAAGAAAATTATGAAATGAGAGTCAACAAACTGACTGAAGAAAATAACACCTTAAAAAATAGACTAACTCAAATGGCAAAAGAGGCTCAAAAAGGCAATGAGGAGAAGAATGCCTTAAAAAGCTGAATTTGCCAGATGGAAAAAGAATCCCAAAAGCTCACTGAAGAGAATCATTCCTTCAGAATTAAATTGGAGCAAATGGAAGCTAGTGACTTTATGAGAAATCAAGATACTATTAAACAGATCCAAACAAATGAAAAACTAGAAGGCAATGTGAAATATCTCACTGAAAAAAAACCACTAACCTGGAAAATAAATCCTGGAGAGATAATTTAAAAATTATTGGACTACCTGAAAGGCATGATCAAAAAAGGAACCTAGAAATCAAACTTCAAGAAATTCTCAAGGAAAATTATCCTGATATTTTAGAAGCAGAGGGCAAAATAGAGGTTGAAAGAATTCACCAATCACCTCCTGAAAAGAACCCAAAAAGATTCTCCTAGGAATATTATAGCCAAGTTCCGGAGTTCCCAGATCAAGGAGAAATTATTACAAGCAGCCAGGAGGAAACAATTTGAATATTGTGGAAACTCAGTCAGGATAACATAGGATCTGGCAGCTTCTACAGTGAGGGATTGAAGGGCTTGGAATATGACATTTCAGAGGTCAAAGGAACTAGGATTAAAACCAAGAATCACCTACTCAGCAAAACTGAGTATCATGTTTCAAGGGAAAATATGGTCATTCAGTGAAATAGAGGAATTTCAAGCTTTCTTGATGAAAAAACCAGAGTTGAATAGAAAAATTGACATTCAGATACAAGAAGCAAGAGAAGCATGAGAAGGTAAAGAGGGAAAAGAAATCATAAGGAACTTATCAAAGTTGAACAATTTACGTCCCTACATTGAAGAATGATATATATATATATATATATTTTTTTTTGCTATATGGGTATGATGTGTATTTATTTGGAAGAAAGGAGATCGTTTAGTTGACTTGATGGTTATTCTGCATCACTGGATAAAAGTGAGAGAGAGTCCTTATTTAGCTACTGTGGAAGAAGGGGACAGCCCTTCCATGGAGGCCTAGGGGGTCGGGGTAAAGATTTTGTATCATTCTGCTGATATAGCTCTCAGGAAAGGGGAGATTTTGGTAGATGGTCCAAGGAATACTGAATGGGTGGTGGAGGGAAAGCCTAGCTATCAACTTAGATCTGGAGATTGTGTACAAGAGACTTATGACCTCTTAGCCACTTTACTACAGATAACTCTGGTGCAGTGTTAAGAATTGTTAATCAGGGGGCAGAGCCAAGATGGATTAAAACCAAGAATCACCTACCCAGCAAAACTGAGTATAATGTTTCAGGGGAAAATATAGTCATTCAATGAAAGAAGACTTTCAAGCATTCTTGATGAAAAAACCATAGTTGAATAGAAAATTTGACATTCAAATACAAGAAGCATGAGAAGGTAAACAGGGAAAAGAAATCATAAGGAACTTATCAAAGTTGAATTATTCACATTCCTGCATGGAAAAATGATAATTTTAACTTATGAATATTTCTCAGTATGAGGATAGTTGAAGGGAATATAAATGTATATATATGTATACATAAATATATATAGGAGGGTATATGTGTATGAATACATATGTGAGTGTATGTATATATGTGTACAGGTATACATAGAGGGCACAGTATCAATTGAATAGGAAGGGATGATATCTAAAAAACAAAATTAAGAAGTGAGAGAGGAATATAATGAGAGGAGATTGGGAGAGACAGAATAGGATAAATTATCTCATATAATAGAAGCAAGGGAAAACTTACAATGAAGGGGAAAAACAGGAAGGCAAAAGGGAAAGGGTCAACCTTACTTTCATTGAATTTGGCTTAAGGAGGGAATACCACACACACTAAATTGGGTATCTTACCCTACAAGAAAGTAGGGGGGAAGGGGATAAAAGGGAGGATGATAGAAGGGAGGGTAAATTGGGGGAGGGAAAGTACTTAGAAGCACACACTTTTGAAAAGGGACAGGGTCAAAGTAGAAAATAGAACAAATGGGGGGCAGGATAGGATGGAGGGAAATATAATCTAATCAGTCTTTCACAATATGTCCACCATGGAAATGTTTTGCACAGCTACACATGTACAACCTATACTGAATTGCTTATCTTCCCAGTAAGGGTATGTGATGAGGAAAGAAGGGAAAGAATCTGGAATTCAAAGTTTTAAAATAAAATGTTTTTAAAATATCATTATTATTATGATGATGATTATTACATGCACTGGGAAATAAGATATATGGGCACTGGGGTACAGAGATCCATCTTGCCCTACCAGAAAGTTGGATGGGGAATGGCGGAGGATATAGGAGAGAGAATATTGGGGGAGGGGGTATACAGTGGGATCACTGTTTTGGGGTGGTGGGTAGGGGAAAGACAGGAAGAAAATTTGTAACTCAAAATCTTGTGGAAATGAATATTGTAAACGAAAAATAATAATAAAATTTAATTTAAAAAAAAAGGATGGTTAATCATCAGAAGTGTCTGTGCAGAAGCCTTGATGTTGCTAGAGTAGCTCCTGTTCACCATCACCACCTCACACCAGGAAGAGATATTTGTGACTATACTGGGATTTCATCTCTTCTGCGCCCCAGTGTTCTTACTGCTGCTCTGGTTCATCATCACCAATTTGCATTAGGAGACTCCTTGTGAACTTCAAAGAACTTCAACTCACCAGACTGTGAGCCTTTCAAACTTAATCTTTCTGAAAGTAGAAAGAAAGGCTTAGGACTTCTAGCTTTTGTATTCTTCAATACCTTTGTTTTGTTTTTATCCTCCCCCCCCCCTTTTTTTCCTCTGCCTTAGTACTACACATGACAGGAGAACTATCTAGTTATTTAAATATTGGAAGGTCCTTTAGAGGCTCATTAGGACCATGTCACCAGGGTTAATATGCAATTGGACAGGAGTTTTCTGCCATGGCTCCCTTTACCACCACATCTTCCTTTGACCCCAGTTTCCCTAATAGTTTCTTTCCCCTAAAAAATTGAATTGATGGGGCGGCCAGGTGGCTCAGTGAGTAAGAGCACCGGTTCCAGTGTCAGGATGACCTGGGGATCAAATCTGGGCTCAGATATTTAGCACCACACCCAGAAATAACTGGCCGTGTAACCTTGAGCAAGTTACTTAACCCGATTGCTTTAAAAAAAACTGAATTGACCCCAGCTTCTCTACTACAGCTTCCCAGCCTAGGACAAATAAAAAGTCTAAATCATATGGACTCTATGTTCTCAGACTTTATGGGTCCCTGTAGCCACACAAGTCAGTATATCCAGATGACTGACTGAAGAGATGTGATTCTAGATAGAGATGAGGGGGCACAGGTTCATAGAAACTAAGTGCCCCTGAATCTTTGTTGCATATCTTGGCTGTGTTAGGGCAAATTAAACCTCCGCCTTTTTAAAATGTTCAGTAACTCATGAGTGCCTCATTTCCTCCCAACACTGAACTTGAACTTAAAGGGCACTGGTTTTAGAGCTGGGGTACAACAGAAGAGGTGCCACTGATTAATGCTCCTATAGATGAAGAGATGTTCTGTGAAGGGGGACAGGGACCTTGCACTGGGTATTGTCTTCAGGGATTTAGTGCTTCAAAAAGACCATACCTCCTGCCTTGGGAGAGGGGAATTGGAGTTCCTGGGGGTAACTGGTGGCTTGGGGAGAGGGAGAGCATGGACCAGGGAGGAGATGTTGAGGCAAATGGGTAAGGAATGTGATCTTGGTAGAGATTAGGTCAATAGGTCAGTGTTAGGCTGCATAAACAGGATGGGGTGGGTGATGCTGGCATGGGGCAGTATTCTCTCCATAATTTGCTAGAACTGGGTTTTTTTTGGGTATGAGGAACAATGAAAAAATAAAATCCTCAAGGCAAGCTTTATAAGGCAGGGACAGAAACTTCCTAGAAGGAAGATCCCAGAATGGATACGTCAGAAGTTTTAGTACCATGAGGAAAGCAGGGAATAAAGAGAGACTAGATAGGTATAGGAGCCAAGTACCACAGAATGAGGGTCTTGAATAGACAGGGAGGATACATAATTAAGAGAGTAAGGAAGAGAAATCCTATCTGAAAATGGACACATACAAAAAATAAAATTTAGAAAACTAATGAATAAGACTAGTAGAAGGGAGGAGAGGAGAGGGAACCTACTTGACTGAGGAAAAAAAGAGGGGGAGGATAAAATAACCAGATAAAAGAATGAAGGAAAAAGGAACTAATTAGCAAAACTCAAAGGAAAAGGGGTAACAAATGGAAGGAAGGGATGGGGGGTGAGAGGAAGAAAGCCAGTGGGAATAAGGCCATTTTTAAAAAGATTAACTGTAGAGGGAAATGGAAAAAAATCTTTTAAAAAAAGAAGGGGGTGGAGTCAAGATGGCAGAGTAGAAGCAGAACCTCAGCCGGGCTCCAGCTTCCACCTTCCCCAATCCATGTAAAAAGGGGACTCTAAACAAACTTTGGAGCTGCAGAACCCACAAAATGACACAGAGAAGCTAACCTCCCGCTGAGGAAAGCCTGGCAGGACGGCAGGCCAGCAGGAAGTGGCCAGAGCAGCGCTCTTGGAGCCAAGCCCAGACACTTGGGAGCCAAGGTTTTAGCCCCAGCGTGGGCCTGATCAGCCACCAGCTGGAGGGACTTCAGATCACCAGCAGCTGTGGCCATTTACAGATTTATCAACACATAGATGCAAAGGACAAAGTGAGAGGTCAGTGCAGTGTGGACTTTGGGACCAGTAGTGGGGAGTGCGTCAGCTTTTGCCCCCAGGGAGAGAAGGGGGGTATGGGAGAAGATATGGGAGAGAGCAGATTGGAGGAGGGAATATCCTGTGGGACTGCTATTCTGGGGTGGTGGGTAGGGGAAAAATGGGGAGAAAATTTGTAACTCAAAATCTGGTGGAAATGAATGATGTAAATCAGAAGTTAATAAAGCATTTGAAAAATAAAAAAATAAAATAAAAAGATAAAACAAAACAAAGCAAAAAAAGAAACAATATTAAGAGACAAAAGGAAGAAAATGTAAATCTAAATCTCATGACTTTCCCTGTAAATTCACTTATAAATCCATCTGGTCCTGGGTGCTGTGGATTTGGAGAGGCACAAGCAGAGGAAGAAAGGCAGAAGAATTTTTGGAAGCAGCATCATGGAGGCAGAGAGAGAGAGAGAGAGAGAGAGAGAGAGAGAGAGAGAGAGAGAG
>NW_027187273.1:472173-603061 GCF_028583685.1 Petaurus breviceps papuanus | reverse complement strand
AGAGAGAGAGAGAGAGAGAGAGGATTGCTGAGGGCCAGTTAGAGCTGCCCAGAACTTTTGAGAGCTGCCACCTGGAGCTGCCCAGGACTGAGGAGACATGGCTGTGATGCTCGTACTTTGTCTGTCTTTTTGATGTTTTGCCAGATTCATCCACTGGTAAAGGACAGTCCTGTTGTTGCAGAGGTCCTGGAAACTTGCTGTGGGTTCAGAAGGCCTGAAGAAGGATTTTCTTGTTGTATGTTTGCAGAAATCCTGGAAGGTCTTGCTAATATTTTCAGGGGTCCTAGGACTGTTCTCCAGACAGAGAATGAATTGATGATGACACTGGCAACATATATTGTGGCCTTATTAAGCTTTGTTTCCCCAGAAACAGAGATTCCTGAGACCTTGCCTTGGGTCAGGATGAAAAAAAAGACCTCTCTTTGGGTATTAAATGCTGTGATGATATCTTAACCTTGTTGTAACTCAGAGGTAGATGGCCTTTGTGCTCTCTACTGCCCCTTTTGAGAAGGTGCTTGGTGTTAACTGATGATAATTCAGTTGTGATCCAGGGGTGGGAAACTTTTCACTTTTTGTGCTCTGTGACTGACCAAATGAATGTACTTTGTATATGATTGGAAACTAATCTCCATTTGAGAAGAGAGACTTTGTGATTGACTAAATGAATGTATTGTCCAGGGGTGGAGTAGTACTTGGAAATTATTGAATTACACTTGGTGAATGCTGTATTTTGAATTATGCTGTATTTTGATTTCCTCTGTTATTAATTTGTCACTGAATAAAATGGAGAGTGGCTATGCTGGTATTTTGAACCTTTGGAAGTTTCCTTCACTTGGCATCAATCTCAGTCTAAATGGCCATTGATCCTGGAACAAATAGAGGCTTTATGCTTTGTAATCCTGCTGACTATGCCATAATGTAATGCCATTTGTAATGTGTAATGACATGTTTAAGCATCTGTTTAGCTTTTGGTCATTACCTCCCTTAATCTATCCTGCCTCTTATCACCTCTCTTCTTTCTCTTATCCCCTTCCTCTCCTTCTTCCCTGGGTAAGTTGAATATCTATAGCTATCTGTATGTGTATATTCATATACTTCCCTCTTTGAACAAATTCAGATGAGAAAGAGGTTCAAACATTGCCTGCTCCCCCTCATTTTCCCTTTTGTTATTAAAAACTCTTCCTTCTACACCTTTTATGTAGGATAATTTTCCCTTTTCTTCCTTACTCTTTCCTTTTCTCCCAGTGCATCCCTCTTTTTCTACTCTTCCATTATTATTATTTTTAGATCAATCCAACATAATAGATTCACATACATGCTCTTTCACTAAGTAGAATCCTTCTAAGTGCCTGAATACTGATACATTTCTTAGGAGCTACACATATCATCTTCCCATATGGGAATGTAAATTCTAACCTTTTTAAAGTCCTTTATGTTTTCTGATTCATATTTATCTTTTTACCCTTCTCTTTAGTCTTGTGTTTGAATGTCAAATTTTCTACTTAAAAGTCTTCTGTTTCTTTAAATATTCATTTTTCCCCATTAAGATTATACTCAATTTTTCTAGGTCAGGTTATTTTTTGTTGTAATCTAAACTCTTTTGCCTTTCAGAATATAATATTCTAAGTTTTCCACTTTTCTGTCATGGTAGCTGCTAAATCTTGTGTGATCCTGACTATAATTTCATAGTACTTGAATTATTTCTTTTTGACTGCTTGTAGTATTTTTTTCTTTGTAGGAAGCCAAAATGCCTGATCTAGGATTCAGGTAAGTCTTGATAGCCAGCTCCAAGGATATCCCTTGTGACATTTATATGTTCTGTAGGGTTCAATTAATGACAGTTTTCTTCACTACTCTTGGAAATTAGGAGTGAGCAGGAAGGTTTACTTTATTATACAGAAATTTGCTGGCTTCTTGTCACAAGTGATTTTGGCAATTTTGTCATGAAATGAAAATTATTTTTGAAATATAGGGAAAATCAACATTGCCAATCTGATCAGGGTATAAGGCAGAAACTCTGAGTTGATTTAATTTTAATTTCTCTTATTATTAATGATTTGGAGCATTTTTTTCATGTGATTGTAGATTGCTTGCATTTTTTGGCCTCAAGAAATAACTATTCATATCCTTTGACCATTTATTAATTGGGGAATCACTCTTACTCTTATAAACTTGGATAAGTTCCTTATATATCTTGAAAATGAGACTTTACTAGGGAATCTTGCGGCAAAGATATTTTTCCCCAGTTAACTGTTTCCTTTCTAATCTTGGTTGCTTTGAATTTGTTTGTACAAAAAACTTTTCAATTATATGTAATCAACATTGTCCATTTTTTCCTTCTGTGATCCTCTCTATCCCTCATATGTTCATAAACTTTTCCCCATCCATAAATCTGAAAGATGTCTTCCTCCTTCCTCTAATTTGTTTATATTATGACCTTTTATATCCCAAAGGAGTTTATGTTGGTATATGGTGTGAGGTACTGTCTAAATCAAGTTTCTGCCAGATTTGTATCTGGTTTTCCAAGTAATTTTTGTCAAATAATGAGTTCTTTTCCATGGAGTTGGAAATCTTGGGGTTTATCAAACACTAAGCTACTAAGTTCATTTGCTTCTCCATACTGTGAGCCTAGTCTGTTCTGCTGATTGACCCCCTTTTTTTTAACCGATACCAAATTAATTTAATAAGTATTGCTTTGTAATACAGTCTGAGATCTGGCATAACTAGGCCTCCTTCCCATTGTTTTTTCATTGTTTCCTTGAAATTCTTGACCTTTTGTCCCTCCAGATGAATTTTGATAATCATTAAAAATCATATTTTAGCCAAAGTCTGAATTAATCAAACTGCTTTGGTTGATTTAAAAATGCCTTTCCCTTAGGGGCAAATAGGTGGCACAGTGAATAGAGCACCGGCCCTGGAGCCAGGAGGACCTGAGTTCAAATCTGGCCTCAGACACTTAACACAAAAACTAGCCATGTGACCCTGAGAAAGTCACTTAACAACAATTGCCCTCTAAAAAGCAAAAAAAGAAAAAAAAGCCTTTCCCTGTGTTAGCAACTTCAAAGACCAGAGGTGAGATTCCCCTTATCTTGGAACTTACTCCACATGAGAGCAAAACAGACATCCTGAGACCATAAAATGTAAATAGGCCCTGCTCTGGTCTTTGGCAATTTGCATTTACAACCAAGGATCTCTTTTTCACATATAGATGGTAACAAATAGAAGTTATAAAGTTTTGTGACATGGTCATCCTGAATTGGGATGGCTCTAAAAATGTATAAAAAGTCTTATGATTCCTCTGTTAGTCAGTCAGGACTTTAGTCCTGCACTCCTTGCACAAGTACTGCTAGCCTTAAGGGAATATTGAATAAATAATGTAATTTTATATTACCATTTGTTTGTCTCCTTTAACCAAACTTTTTCTTTTTTCTTTTTTTTTATCAAATGCTTTATTAACTTCTAGTTTACATCATTCATTTCTGCAAGATTTTGAGTTACAAATTTTCTCCCCGATTTTCCCCCTACCCACCACCCCAAAATAGTGATTCCACTGGATATCCCCTCCTCCAATCTGCTCTCTCCCATATCTTCTCTCTGACTTTCCAGTAGGGCACGAGGGATCTCTATGTCCCAGTGCCTGTATATCTTATTTCCCAGTTACATGTAAAATAATATTAATAATAGTATGTATATATATATACATATATATATTTTAAACATTTAATTTTAAAGTTTTGAATTCCAGATTTATTCTCTTCCTCCCTTGTCACCCACCCTTACTGAGAAGATAAGAAATTCAATATAGGTTGTACATGTGTAGCTATGCAAAACATTTCCATAGTGGATATATTGTAAAAGACAGAATATATTTCCCTCCCTCCTATCCCACCTCCCACTTGTTCTATTCTCTACTTTGATCCTGTCCCTTTTCTTTTTTTTTTTTTTGGAGGGCAATTGGGGTTAAGTGACTTGCCCAAGGTTAAACGGCTAGTTTTTTTTGCATGGGTGTTAAGTGTCTGAGACCAGAACTGAACTTGGGTCCTCCTGACTCCAGGGCCAGCGCTTTATTCACTGCAGCACCTAGATGCCCCAATCCAGTCCCTTTTCAAAAGTGGGTGCTTCCAACTTCCCTCCCCCCCAGCCTGCCCTCCCTTCCATCATCCCCACTCTCATCCCCTTTGTCCCTACTCTCCTGTTGGGTGAGATACCTTAATTAGTGTGTATGTCATTCACTCCCTAAGCCAAATTCAATGAGAATAAGGTTGACCCATTCCCTTTTGCCTTCCTGTTCTTCCCCTCCATTGTAACCATTTTCCCTTGCCTCTTCTATATGAGATAGTTAACCCCATTCTATCTCTCCCCATCTCCTCTCATTATATTCCTCTCTCACCTCCTAATTTCACCTTTTAAGTATCATCTCCTATTAAATTGGTCCTGTGCCCTCTTTCTATGTATACTTGTACATATATACACACATTCACACATGTATTCATATGACCATATACCCTCCTATATGAACATATATATGTATGTACACATATATTCACACATATATGTATACATATATATACACATATATACATTTCTATTCCCTTCAACTATTCTCATACTGAGAAAAGTTTCATAAGTTACAATTATTGTTTTTCCATGTAGGGATGTAAATTGTTCAACTTTGATAAGTTCCTTATGATTTCTTTTCCCTCTTTACCTTCTCATGCTTCTCTTGCTTCTTGTATCTGAATGTCAATTTTTTTTTATTCAAATCTGGTTTTTTCATCAAGAATGCTTGAAATTCCTCTATTCCACTGAATGACCATATTTTCCCTTAAAACATGATACTCAGTTTTGCTGGGTAGGTGATTCTTGGTTTTAATCCTGGTTCCTTTGACCTCTAGAATATCATATTCCAAGCCCTTTGGATCCCTCAGTGTAGAAGCTGTCAGATCCTGTGTTATGCTGATTGTGTTTCCACAATATTCAAATTGTTTCTTCCTGGCTGCTTGTAATATTTTCTCCTTGATCTGGTAATTCTGCAACCTAGCTATAATATTCCTAGGAGTTTTCTTTTGGGGATCTTTTTCAGGAGGTGATTGGTGGATTCTTTCAACCTCTATTTTGCCCTCTGCTTCTAAAACATCAGGACAATTTTCCTTGAGAATTTCTTGAAGGATGATTTCTAGGTTCTTTTTTTGATCATGGCCTTCAGGTAGTCCATTAAATTTTAAATTATCTTTCCTGGATCTATTTTCCAGGTCAGTGGTTTTCCCAATGAGATATTTCACATTGTCTTCTATTTTTTTATTTGTTTGGGTCTGTTTAATTGTATCTTGATTTCTCATAAAGTCACTAGCTTCCATTTGCTCCAATTTAATTCTGAAGGAATGATTCTCTTCAGTAAGCTTTTGAGATTCTTTTTCCATCTGGCAAATTTGGCTTTTTAAGACATTCTTCTCCTCATTGCCTTTTTGAGCCTCTTTTGCCATTTGAGTCAGTCTGTTTTTTATGGTGTGATTTTCCTCAGTCAGGCTGTTGACTCTCATTTCTTAATTTTCTTGCATTGTTCTCAGTTCTCTTCCCAATTTTTCCTCCACTTCTCTTATTTGATTTTCAAAATCCTTCTTAAGGTCCTCTATCACCTGTAACCCGTTCATATTTTTTTTGGAAGCTTTTGTTGCAGGAGTTCTGACTTCACTGTCTTCCTTCTATTCCATGCTTTCATCCTTTTTGTCCCCAAAATAGGAGTGTAAAGTTGGGTTGCTCTGTTTACTTTGCTTCCCTCGTTTGCTCATGTGGCCACTCAATTACTTGACTTTTAGGGATTTTTGCCACACTAGGACTCTGCTATCAGACAGGGGAGCTTCGTACCAAATGGTGGGGTTTTCTCAGCTGCCGAAGGTATTAATTGGGTGCCATCTCTGAAGCCTCCACATGGTCTAGTGAGCTTGTCACACACCCCAGGACCTCCACCCTAGACCGCATCCAGATCCAAGCAGGTTAAAGCAAGAGCGATTACCTCTCAGACTGCTTGCTTGGTCCCCCTACAATCTGCAGTCCAGGAGCTGAAGCTGCCAGGTGGCTGTGGCTGCACGGCCGCTGGGCATCAGCTGCTTCTCACCCTGGAGGCAAAGACCAACCATGCTACTGAACTACTGAATCCCAAAGTCCACACTGCACTGACTTCTCACTTTGTCTTTTGCATCTATGTGTTAATAATTCTGGAAAACAAGCAAACTTTTTCAAAAGGTCAACATTAATGTTGCCATGGCTCGGATTAGAAGTGCTGGGTAGGTGAACAGCACCTCACTTCTTCAAAGTTAATGATTCGGGTGCCTCAGGATTCATTCTTCCTGGAATTTTGACCTTGCTGAGGTTGGTAAGTTCTTCTATTCCCAGCTTCCAATGAACTTCCCACTAGTTTGGTTGAAGTCTGAAATTCCCTTAAAGCTAGTTCAGAGGTCGGGGATCAATTCATGTTAAAGCCTCTGTATTAATTAGATCCCCTTTGGAGATCGGTCTTAGGAAAATTATTGCCAGCCCTAATGCTCACTCAGTTAACTACCAGGAAAGGGAATGTTTTCATTTTTGAAGGCAGAGCAAGAACAAAAAGCTGCAGCCTTTTCCTTTATGGCTTGCAAATTTTCTATGATCACCACAAGTAGTCAGTAAAAGATTTGAGCTCTTTTGAGTTATCTTACTGGGAAATCTAAGATTATCTTTTCATCTAGAATTAGAATATGTTGGGGTGGCTAGGTGGTGCAGTGAGTAAAGTGCCGGCCCCGGAGTCAGGAGGACCTGAGTTTGGTTCCAGCCTCAGACACTTACACACACACACACACACACACACACACACACACACACAAACACACACACACAAACTAGCCATGTAATCTCGTGCAAGTTACTTACCCCCAATTGCCCTCCAAAAGGCAAAAAAAAAAAAAAAAAGAATATGAGCAGAAATTTATGATGTTACCATTGTTTAAAGGGATTCTAAAAACAGTAGCTTTTTAAAGCACTAACTGTGATCTAGGAATTTCATATAGTACCTTAGGAAAACATTCCAATTAATTTTTCTTTCATAAAGATTTAGTGATTATTCCTCTTAACAGCAGGATAAATTCAAACTGTTTTTAATGAAAGAAATACTTTTAGAAAAGATGTTTTGAAAGGTCTTGTATGATAATTTCTGAAAGTCTACAAAGTTTTCAAATGAATTATTGTTATACTAAAGTAATACATTGTAAAGCAGAAAAGATCTTGCTGTTTTAATCCAAATTTGTGGTTATTGGATAGCCTAAGCAAAAGTTAACATTTGTAATTGAATGTACTGTATAAGATAGTGGTAAGAGTGAAATTAATGTTTCTTTATTAAAGTATCTATCTGATGCTTTTAAAAGGCAGATGAACTCATTTCTTTTAAATAGATCTTTACATTTTAGAGGATTCCTATACCAGGTACAGGATTTACATAAGGATGGAAATAACAAATAATAGATAAACTGAAAATTCTCTTAAGTTTCAAAAGTGTGGAACTAATTTTAAGTGATTGTACTAATATATATTAAGTCAGAATTATCTGGGAACCTCTAGATCTGAAGCAGAAAAACAGACCTCCCTTTTTGAATTGTATAACAACATGAGGCATCTGGTTCATGTGTACGTTTTCTTGGTTATCTTAGTGGCATGTAATCTCCCTTCCCAAAACTAATATATTGTGAAGCTACCTAAGTGGTTTAATCTATATCTGACTTAATGTAATCATGCAATTTTTTTTTTGCCTTTTTTTGGAGGGAAATTGGGGTTAAGTAACTTGCCCAAGGTTACACAGCTAGTTTTTTTGTGTGGGTGTTAAGTGTCTGAGGCCAGAACCGAACTCGGGTCCTCCTGACTCCAGGGCCGGCGCTTTACTCACTGCGCCACCTAGCCACCCTGTAATGATGCAATTTTGTAACTGTGAGGAAAACTTTATTGTAATGTTTGAGCCTAGCCTTGTGTGACTAGAAAACTGAACTATTTGTGATACTGTTTGCACCTAGCATTGCATGGCTGAGAAACTGAACCTAGGTACCTCTAGGTACCTCTGGTATCAAATAATGTTTCTGACTACTCCATTTTGTGAACACCCCTGGTCCTGAGTGAATATCTGAGTCAAGGGACCTAAAAAGATGACATCAGATGCAGACAGCTTTCCAAAGAATCTGAACCATACCTGCACAGGAAATGCTACAACTTTAGCTTATTGTTTTGTATTCTCATTGTGCTACCTTGATCCCCCTTGCAACCTGATCCTTTGCTTGTATTGCAATTGACTTACATATCTGGGGATATCCTACTGTTCAGCTATAATGCTTAGTGCTCCATATTTCAGGATGTGACTGGAAAAAACTTGAATTCACCTAGATAAGGATATTGGAAAAGTTAACAAGAAGAGAGATTTTTTTTTATAAACCTTCCTTGGTCTTAGAACTAAATCTCATAGATTTGTTCTTGAACAAAAGCAGGGAAATGATAATTATTAAAAATCATATTTTAGCCAAAATCTGAATTAATCAAACAAACTGCTTTGGTTGATTTAAAAATGCCTTTCCCTGTGTTAGGAACTTCTAAGACCAGAGATGAGATTCCCCTTATCTTGGGACTTACTCCACATGAGAGCAAAACAGACATCCTGAGACCATAAAATGTAAATAGGCCCTGCTCTGGTCTTTGGCAATTTGCATTTACAACCAAGGAATTCTTTTTCACATGTAGATGGTAACAAATAGAAGTTATAAAGTTTTGTGACATGGTCATCCTGAATTGGGATGGCTCTAAAAATGTATAAAAAGTCTTATGATTCCTCTGTTGGTCAGTCAGGACTTTAGTCCTGCACTCCTTGCACAATTACTGCCAGTCTGAAGGGAACATTGAATAAATAATGTAATTTTATATTACCATTTGTTTGTCTCCTCCAATAAAACTTTTTCTAAAGGTCGACAATTTCATTATTTTTTTCTAGTTTTATTAAGTAATACTTTGATAGTATGATTAGCATGGCAATCAACAAGTAAGTGAATTTAGGCAGTATTATAATTTTTTTGTTATTTTGCTTTGGTTTACCCATAAATAATTAATATTTATCCAATTACTTAGGTATGTCTTTATTAGCATAAAATTATTCTGTAGTTATATTCATATATTCTATATTCAGAATATTTTTTAACTTCACCTATGACTTCATCACTCTACAGAACTTCATGGAAGGCCCTTCCTGTACCAGGGTAGATCTCCTCATGCTCTGCAACTTGACAGTTGCCTGGGTCACTGAGAAGTTGGGAGAGTTGCTCAGGGTCATAGCCAGTATGTGGCAGCTATAAGGATTAAACCCAGGTCTTCCTTACTCCCCTAGGCTAGCTCCTCACTATACTATTTTGCCTTTCATCCATGTCAAAATATTCCTTTTCTTATGTAGCTCTAACAAAGTCACTGTGAGACATTATTCATGGGCCATTTGAAAGCTTAAAAATTTAGTAATCTTCCCTTGAGCATATTTTCAGTCTTCCACAAGATAATTGATGCCTGCTTCAAATCTGTTGATTCAGATATCTCGAGTCTTTATACTTTTTTTTTTTCAAACTTTGATCTATTAGGGCACAAAGTTGAACTCACTAATGTTGAAGTGATCATTAGAATGTTTTCTTCTTATTTCATGCTTACCATAATTTCATCCATTTCATTATTTTGCATGCTATCTTATGGGATTTAATGTTTTATTTATGTTAAAATTAAGAATATCTCGGGGCGGCCAGGTAGCACAGCAAGTAAGAGCACCGGCTCCAGTGTTGGGATGACCTGGGGATCGAATCCGGCCTCAGACACTTAGCACCCACCCAGAAACACCTGGCCATGTAACCTTGAGCAAGTTACTTAACCCATCTTGCTTAGGGGTGGCAATGTGGCTCAATAAGAGCGAGCACCGGCCCCAGTGTCGGGATGACCTGGGGATCAAATCCGGGCTCTGATACTTAGGCACCATACCCAGAAATAACAGGCCATGTAACCTTGAGCAAGTTACTTAACCCCGATTGCTTTTTAAAAAAAAAAAATATCTCTTTTTTGCCACTTAGTGGTTTTTTGAAATGTGTATTTTCTTAGTTTATTTCTTGAATAGTCATGTTGTTTCTCATATTTTTGAATGAGCCACTTCATTTCACATAATAAATGGATATATTTATCTCTACTAATCGGCCATAAGTATAAAGTTCTATTTCCACACCTCCCAAAAGGGATCTGTACTAGACTTTTCTTCACTGCTTTTGTCATGTTTAATTTTGTGCCTGTATCCTGTGTTCTGACTTTTCATGGACCAATTCTGGGCCTGGTAGCTGACTTGAAAGATCAATATCTCTTTCAATTCACCTTTACACACAGCTTACTCTGGAAAATCTCCCAAAAAAGTTTGTGTCTAGGTCTACACAACTGTGGGTGACAATAGGCCCAATTCCTACACACTCCAAGTAACAAATGGTATCAGTTACAGAATAGCATTTATCTCACCCCACAGACAATGCAAAACAGAAGTAGAACTCACAAAACCCAATAAAAATGTAGAAAACACATAAAAGGACTAAAAATATCCCCTAAGCAATTAATACCATCTTATCCTCCTTTCTGCAATGAGCTCTACTTTTCCACAGGGTCGTAAAGTCCTTCCAGATCAACAACACCCTGTAGTGTAGATTCCTCAGAAAACTGAATTTGGGGTTGCTAGGAGGACAATTCTTGACAATACAGTGAATCTCTCTTTCTCAAAAGATCCTATACATTTCTTCCCCAAGTTTCAAAATTTCCTCTGAGAGGCAAATATCCTGGAGCTGTTAGACAAGCAATTCCTTTCTCATAGAAACCCCACTGCCCAAATAACTCATAGTAATTGGGAGCAGCAAGGTACATGTCTTCTCTCTTTACGTTTAGTCCTTTAGTGAATTCCTAGCTACAAGGGGCCACATGGGTATATTCTTCTCTCTCGCTGCCTGGGAAATTCTATCACTAGAAGGTCAGATCTTCAAACTCGTGAACTTGGGATAAACTCTTGAAGCTATCCCCAAGGCAGATAATGCCCCCAAAATCTCCCTTCTTTGGATAGAAGCCTTAATGACAAGAACATATTACACAGGAAATTCCCCTTCTCTAATTGGGAGCCTAGACACAAATAAGGCGTAAAGTGTGAAAACACAACACAGTGCTGGACATATAATAGGCATTTAATAAATGCCTGGTTTGGATTGATTGATCATTTAGGTAGAAAAATCTAACTTCTATGTTCCCCTGGAGAATTCTTCACTGTCTTCCCAACTGTTGCCATCTCCAGAGTTGGAAAGTACATTCTCAGATCCTGAGTCTCAAATCTATGCTTCAAAAGAAAGACAAAAAGGCAAAACACAGGAAGCCATTCACTTCTCTCCAGCTTAGATGTTGATCAAAAGCAGTTCCCATGGACATCTACCCCAGGCAGACCTGAAAGTCTCCTGGAAGAGGAAAAAGAAGACATTCTTTTTCCTGTCTCAATTTGCTATACTGGAAAAAAAAAAAAAAGAGAGAAAGGACAATAATGGAAAAGAAGCCCCAGCTGGTGGAACAGATCTGTTGGTTCACTTTATTGGTCAGCAGAAAGGGTGGGTCCTCCCAAAAGACTCTTCATCCTTCCAAGGATCCAGTCACTGAGTCTAAACCAGGACTTACCTTTTGATCTCTTAACAAGGTATTAATGGGCATGTCCATATCCTATAGAATGAGGTTTGGACAATCATAGAATCAACACAGAACCTCATCATCCTGTGAGCTCATCAAGATGATTGAGGAATTCCCCTAATCAAATTTTTAAACATTCTCAATAAGAAGTACAATATAATTTCTCCTTAATGAATATGTGTGATTATTCAAAGAATTCTGTTTTTAAATTTTTTAAAATTTATTTTCTCAATTAACAAGTATTTACTTTTTCTTCACACTTCCCCCCCTGCCCAAGTGAAAAAGAGAAAAAAGAAAAACAAAGTGCTTGCCTAGTTTGAGCAAATATGAGGGAAAAAAATTCCCACAGTAGCCCTGTGAAAAATTTCTATCTCATTTTGCATCTTCTTGAGTCCATTACTTCTCTGTCAGGAAGTGGGTGGCGTTCTTTATCACTGGTCTTCTGGAATCATAGTTGGACATTGCTTTGATCAGAGTTAAGTCTTTCAAAACCATTTGTCTTTACAGTGTAATTATAAAAATTGTTCTCTTGATTCTGTTTACTTCACTCTGCCCTAGTTCATATACTAAGTCTTCCCAGGTTGTTCTAAAAACATCTCTCACCATTTCTTATAGTACAATAATGATGTCCCATTACATAATGATAATTAACTGTGAAAGACTTAGCAACCCCTAATAAATACAATGAGCCACCACAATTCCAAAAGACCTATGATGAAAAATGCTATCTACCTCCAGATGGAAAACTGATGAACTCGGAGCATAGATTGAAGCATATTTTTTTCCTTTCTTTATTTTTCTGTGCTTGTTTCAGAACATGGCTAATACAGAAATGTTTTGTATGACTCCATATTTATAATGGGTATCATATTTCTTGCCTTCTCAGTGGGTGGAAGAGTAGAGATGAAGGAAGAGAATTTAGAACTTAGAAAATTTTTAAAGTTAAAAAAGGGTACAGCTTGAACCAAAAAAAATATTTCCCCTAAGCTAACAATATTTAGGGTAGCAGATAGATACAATTTTAGCATGGTACTTGTTATATGAGAAAAGCAGAGTGGCCTGCCTTGTGTGCCAATCTCTTGCTTCCCCTCTTGGCAGGAATCTAAGTCTCTCTTGAAGAAGAGTGGGCAGAGGACATTCTAGAGATATCTGTTCACACCTCCCTGTGAGCCACACTTAAACAGAACCAAGTGGACATACATAACCAACATGGGCAACACATACATCTCCTACATGAAAGAACCATACATGAACCTAAGAGCTGTAGTTTGAGTACTACTATTATAGGAATTTGCCAGTCTTGTGGTAGTTTCTAATTTGTCATAGAAGGATATCCCATTTTATGTTCCAAATAACTTCTTGAAGTTCAAATTATCATGTACTCATCTAACCCATGGCAGAGATTCTCAATGCACAAATGGCCAATACTATCACTTCCTGATGCCTGGCACTAGAAGGACCACGTCTGAAGATTATACTGTAACTCTAGACAAAAATATGTGAGATATGTCATCATAGCTCAGATCCTCTTGGATGTGCTCTGTATCTGGGCTCCAAGGCAACCTAGGCCCAAAGAAAGGAGTCAAATCCAAAAACCCAAAGGAGAAAAAAAGGTATGTGCCTACAAGCTCCTCTCCCATTGGCTCAGAAATCAATAGTACACAGAACAAACACAGAAGAGGAAAGATATGACTGACCACTATAGCTGAACTGAGCCATCCTTCCAATTGAACAATTGATATAGAAAAAAACTGGGGTGGCTAGATGGTGCAGTAAATAGAGCACAGGCCCTGAAGTCAGGAGGATGTGAGTTCAAATCCAGCCTCAGACACTTAACACAAAGCTAGCCTTGTGACCTTGGGCAAGTCACTTAACCTCAATTGCCCTACCTTCCCCCTCCAAAAAGCAAAACAAAACAAAACAAACAAGCAAACAAAAAAGATATAGAAAAAAAATGACTGGTTTTGATGTCTGGATATAAGTGTTAATTGTAGGGATAATCTCTTTTCCTTGTAGACTCTTTTTACTTTATAGCATGTATTTCTATGTACAACCTCTATGTATTCCATCTTCATATCTGTTGCTGCAAATGTCCACTTTTAGGATCATCTTGTTTCTGTTGGTCCAAACCCTCCCCAAAAAACCTAAGAAAATGTGTCTATTGGAAAGCCCAAAAGGCTTACTCCAATTTCTATACATGTGGGAGTACCCGTCCAAAGGAAGTTGTATTAAAAGGAAGAAAAGTAAACATTGCTTTTTCTGAAACAGACATCACATTAAAGTTCAGGAATCCCACAATATCTCCCAATGGGAAGACCTAATTAAAGGATTTTTTTCATTCTCATTTTCCTCTGTTGGCTTCAGCAACAAATCTCTCCCATGGAGCTTCCTGCACTGCCCTCTGCTGGTATAGTTATGCTACCTCTGCTGGTATAGTTATGCTACAGCATGTTCTGCTGACTGTCTTCCATGGGTGTGGTCGGAATTACTGTCCACTTCTGGTGGAATGGTCTGTCTACTAGCTCTCCAAAGGCAACCACACGTCTCACTGAACACTAAGCAGCAATAGCATTAACCAATAATTCTTCATTCTTTTAGCTGAGCACATAGTTCTATAAATAAAGTTCCAAATGTGTCTTTCTCTATCCCACCTATTTATACCTAAAACGTCCTTAAGTGTGTGAGACTCATGACAAATGTGGATTAGGGGAGAGAGGATACAGCACAGAGAAAAGTATCTGTCTTCTAACCAGAGAAACTTTTTCTCTATTATAGTTCAAATTCTGTGTTGACCTGTATGAGGGCTATTAACACTAATTCCATCCTCTGATAAGCTGATTAAAAATTCATCTGTTGCTCTAGTGATCCTGCATAGGATGGGGTTGGGCATCTCTTCTCGAAGGCATATATATCCCTCCTTCTTCCGGGAGTTTGGAAATCAATCCAGTTATCCTGGAAATGAATACTCAAATTGCCTAAATATAGGCCATCATCCAACTGATAATACCTTCTAGATGGAATTGGATCCTGAGCAAAGGCTTGATGAATTGGTTTTTGACATAGAAAGTTTTCCTCAAATTTAAGAGCCAGATAAATTTTTTAGCCTTAGGGATTTATGTAACCCTCAAAACATTCATGTCACCAATAAATAAAACAAATTAGGTTTTACATATAAACAAATGTAAGGGGTTAGCAAAGGTATTGGAGTGTTGTTTGGACCGTGTAGGTGATGTGGGACCACATGAGTTTGTCTAGATGTGTCTTACAAGGAAGCAAGAATGGTTATCTCTGGAGTCTCCTATCACCTACTCCCCTTTTCCAAGGGAAACTGATTCCTGACAGGAAGGGAAGTAGGAAGTTGGGGTCAGAAATGGGCCATTTTGTTATCCTCAGAGAGTGGGTACCAGGCTAGAATTATATCTACTATTAACTTAGGAAAAACAATTTTTAGCTTGAAGCTGCACTCCTGTATTTATTCCTTTATGGGAATATATATATGAAAGGTTTGCTTTCCTTCCCACCAAATGCCAGTACCACAATGAAAATACATAGCAAATAGCAAATAAATCCATTTACTCAAACAGCAAATAGAGATCAGAGAAAGTATACATACGAAAATATATAGCAGACAATATAGTGAAGAGCATTGAGTAAATCAATATCAGCCATTGAGGACAGTTCCATATAATTGGCCCTTTGAGCCAAGAATTAATCAAATGAAAAATAAGATACCACGAGCAAAACAAAATAACATGTTGACAAAGAACAACATATTGGTTCTATGCTTCCCTGAATTCTCATTTATCACATCATTTCTCTTGCAACATTTCTTATGACTCTGGAAGTCAATCCACTGTCTTTTTGCAGAATGAAATCAGTAAAAGACCACGATAATCATTAAAGTGTAACTTAAATTCTTCGTTTTGTAGCTAACCAAATTCATTTTTCATGAGATCTATTCATCCAAACCTCACATGACACGCAGTTGAGACAGGTCAGCAGAGATATGGATGAGTTTTTCTGAAACTGGAAAAAGCTTTTGTTACTAACCCAGATTTCTTCTCCCTCCCTAAAAACAGTCTTTTAATTTCTCTTCTTCAGTAGGGAGATATTGTCTACCTTTATTGTACCTATGTGGTGCAATGAGCCATGTTCTCAGAAACCAAATTACTGAGCAGACCTTTGTGCTAATATTATCGAGGTCCCAAGTCCTTCAATATCTGGACACCAAAATAATAATAATAATAAATAATAATAATAATAATTTATTTTTACTATTCCCTCCCCTACATTTTTCACCTTGCCCTTCTTGCTCCACATCCCCATCATGCTGAGACTGTCAGAAGTAGCAAGATCGAGTCATTAAGACTCGGGTTCACATCTGACACTTCCTAGCTATGTAACCCTGAACAAGTCATTTAATCTCTAAGTTTTAGCTCTTTATCTTCAATCATTCAACAAGCATTGACTAAGTGTCTGCTCTGGACCAGGCACTGTGCTAGGCACTGGGGGTGATAAGGAAACAACAGGCATATATATCACATTTCTAATTTGATATTCACAACATCCCTAGGAGGTAAGTGCTCACTCAGATTTAAGATCTCCATAGGTGTTTAACCACAGCATAAGAAAGGAATTTTCTCAATTGATGAGAGAATTGACAAAGTATCCATTGAAAATACAATCCAGGATACCCATGTTTCCCATACCATTAACATTAAAAAAGTCCTATTATTCAAGACAGTGTTTTAGGCTAAGGTACTTCATCCTTAATGGAGTTTCATTTGGCCTTTGCAGTTTGTTGACACAGAAAAGGCATTCTCAGAGAAAGAAATGTGCTGATAAGAAAGCACCCACATAAGTAACACCCTCAACTATATTTTCTACAATCAGTTTATTTCCTGCATTAGCCATAAGTAACCCATAAATGAGAGACTTTCTGACATGTATGACTCCTTAGGTCTAGCAAATCATGTATCCCATGGTTTCTGTGGAAACAAAAGTTCAATCATTCCTTACAGGGAGGGGTAGCAATGGAATCTGGGCCTTCTACAAATACAAGAGTCACGACTAGGTAGAAAACCTCCAAACAATTTGTTTTTTCTGTTGTGTGCAATGGGTGATAAAACAAACAAACAAAAAACCATGGTAAATTTTCTCAAAGCCACTTTGATTCATTCAAAATCTGCATTAGTCAATAGCCTTGTTTTATAGTATAATCTTAATAGCAAATAACTTCTTTATTGCTAAAGATTCTTTTATTTGTTACCCACTTTTTTCAAATTCCTTCTCTTCAATTTTATACTTGTCATCATTCAATTTACATTTTACAACATGCTTATATTTTTAACTTCATTTTTCTTTTACAGCTTTATATAACCTCTTTTTATGGAGAAACCACCATAGAGGTAAAACCTCCTGGCAAGCCACACTAGAGAGCTTACATTTTATCCTGGAGGCACTTAATCATTAAATGCTCTCATTCCATAAGAAATGATGAACAATGGGGACGCCAGGTGGCTCATAACAGCACCGGCCCCAGGGTCAGGCGGGATAACCTGGGGATCAAATCCGGGCTCAGATACTTAGCACCACACCCAGAAATAACTGGCCTGTAACCTTGAGCAAGTTACTTAACCCCAATTGCTTTAAAAAAAAAAAAAGAAATGATGAACAAGGAGATTTCAGAAAAACTTGGAAAGACTTACATGAACTGATGCTGAATGAAGTGAGCAGAACCAGGAAAACATCGTGCACAGTAACAGCAACACTGTGTGAGGATCAACTTTGTATAGTCTTAGCTCTTTTCAGCAATGCAATGATCTAAGACAATTCCAAAAGACTCATGTTGGAAAATGCTATACGCATCCAGAGAAAGAACTATAGAATCTGAATGACTCGAGGATCAAAGCATACTATTTTCTCTTTTTTTGTTGTTTCTCATGGTTTTTCCCTTTTGTTCTGATTCCACTTTCATAATATGACTAATGTAGAAATATGTTTAATATGATTGTACATATATAACCTATATCAGACTGTATGCTGTCTTGGGGAGGGGAGAGGGAAGAGAATTAGAATTCAAAATCTTATAAAAGTAAATATTGACAACTAAAAATTAACAATTTTTTAAAAATGATTGTTCACAAACTCTAAATTTAGGACACACAAAATAGTAATGATCTCCTGAATTTGTGTTGGTAATGTAAGACTTATTTAGTGATAAAGGGTATTTAAAAGCATTGTGGAACTGAATGTTGTAAACTAAAAGTAAATAAATAAATTTACATTTTAAAAAGCATTTATAAATAAAAATACATTTTAATCACTAAAAAATGATCATGCAGAGTCATAACTAGAGTGGGATGACTTAGACATTGTCATAAGGTGCTGATGTCTAAGGCATGCTTCCTTCCTGCGACAGTCATCTGATGTATTTCATGGAACAGCTAAGGGTTCCACCTTCCTACATCACAGAACCTCTCCACTATACCTACTATTCCTTCCTAGGATTTGTGGGATTTAGGATCCATTTAAAATCAGGTTCATAGCAAGAGGCTGGGGCTAGATGCTCTAGGAGACAGATAATTCCTTTTTCTACCATACTTGTGTCAACCAGTGTGGATTCACCCATTCAAAATTGAATTTGCTTCCAGGAAACAGTCTAGCTCTGCTCTTATGAACTGTAAAATAACACTTTTAAATGTGTGTTCCTTGGCTTTCAAATGAAATTAAAATAAGGTGTTGGTATTTTTTAATTTCAGAAACAAAAAAACCCTAAATCTCTTATCTGAAATTTCAAATAAATATCCACTAATCAGCAAGCATCAAGAGTAGCTACTGTGCTGGGTCCCATTGGAAAAAGCACAAGATACATCTCTGCCTTTAATTGGAACAGTTAATGAATATGGTGAACAAGGTGGCTCCTAGTCAATTGTTAGACTGTGTAGTCTGGATTACAAAACACTATTGATGTTCAGAGAAGGGGAAGATCAGTGAAAAGTGGAGTAATGAGGAAAGACTAGATTCCAAAGGAGATATAACCCATCTGATGAAGGATATTACGATTTGGATATGTAGGGATGAGATGGAAAAATATCCTACATAAGAATGACCCTGAGGGGTGGCCAAGTGGCTCAGCGAGTAAGAGCACTGGCCCCAGTGTCGGGATGACCTGGGGATCGAATCCAGCCTCAGATACTTAGCACCACACCCAGAAATAACTGGCTGTGTAACCTTGAGCAAGTTACTTAACCACAATTGCTTTAAAAAAAAAAAAAAAGGATTAACCATTTCTGGGGTGGCTAGGTGGCGCAGTGAGTAGAGCGTCAGCCTCAGAGTCAGGAGGACCCGAGTTGGGTTCCGGCATCAGACACTTAACACCTACACAAAAATACTAGCCATGTAACCTTGTGCAAGTTAACCCCAATTGCCCTCCAAAAAGCAAAAAAAAAAAAAAAAAGAATGACCCTGGATGTCAGATTGCTATTTTGTGCTAGGAAAAGGGAAGCATAAGAAAATTAGAAAGCATAACAAATGTATGTATATATACATATACATGCACATATATTTATATAGGAGGGTATATGTGAGTATAAATACATATATGAGTTTGTGTATATATGTATACATAGACAGAGGGCATAGGATCAGTTGAATAGGAAGGGATGATATCTAAAAAATAAAATTAAGAAGTGAGAGAGGAATATAATGAGAGGAGATAGGGAGAGATAGAATAGGATAAATTACCTCATATAAAAGAGGCAAGAGAAAACTGTTACAATGGAGGGGAAGAACAGGAAGGCAAATGGGAATGGGTCAATCTTACTCTCACTGAATTTGGCTTAAGGAGGGAATAACATACACACCAAATTGGGTATCTTATCCTACAAGAAAGTAGGGGGTAAGGGTATAAGAGAGGGATATAAGAGAGGGAATGATAGAAGTGAGGGCAGATTGGGGGGAGGGTAGTTAGCTTTTGAAAAGGGACAGGGTCAAAGTAGAAAATAGAATAAGTGGGGGGTGGGATAGAATGGAGGGAAATATAGTCATTCTATCACAATATATCTGCTATGGAAATGTTTTGCATAACTACATCTATAACCTATACTGAATCACTTTTCCTTCCAGTAGGGGTGGGTGATGAGGGAAGAAGGGAAAGAATCTGGAAATCAAAGTTTTAAAATAAAATGTTAAAAAAATATATATTACTATTTTTTTAACATGCAACTGGAAAATAAGATATACAAGCACTGGGGTATAGAAATCTATCTTGCCCTACTAGAAAGTCAGAGGTGGGGATGGGAGAGGATTTAAGAGAGTAGACTAGGGGAAGGGGTATTCAGTAGGATCACTATTTGGGAGGGTAGGGGGAAAAGGCGGAGAAAATTTTTAACTCAAAATCTTGTAGAAATGAATGTTGAAAACTAAAATAAACAAACAAAAAAAAAGAAAGAAAGCATAACAAACAAAAGTGAGCTGGGGAGGATTAGGGTCAATTAGGCATTTTATTAGTTATTGGCTTTTGAGCAAGTTTACAAATAGAAATTTTCATTCCAGATTGTTAATGGGTATTTTAATATCAGATAATTCCTTTTACATTTTATAATGCCCTGGCAATCCTATGTTAACAACATGTTCTAGGACTTCCTTGACTACTTCATGGTCACTTATTTGGATTATATTCAATCAACAAGAATTCATTAAACATTTATTATGTGCAAGTAAGTAAATGTACCTTGTTATTCTTCATCATATAATTAAGACAGCTGGGTTGCACAATAGGTAGAGTGCTGGACCTGAAGTCAAGAAGATTTGAGTTCAAATCTAGCCTTAAGACACTTACTAGCTGTGTGGCCCTGGGTCAGTCACTTACCTCTATCTGCCTCAGTTTCCTCATCTGTAAAATGGGGCTGATAATAACACCTACCTCACAGAGTTGTTTCAAGGATCCAATGAGATAATATTTCTAAAGCACTTAGCATAGTGCCTGGCAAACAATAAGTGCTATATAAAAGGTAGCTATTATAATTGTTGTGGTTTTTGATAAATCTGAAACTAATACTTGTAACCTATCTTAAACTGCTTTCCTATCAACTCTATGCAAAGCTGGAAAGATAATATTTTTGACCAGAAACATGTAAGAGTTTCTTTTTTTGGTATAAATAATAACTCTATTAAAATTCTACTACTGTGTCTCATATTGGTATAGAGATGAACCTTAGTTTTTAAAAAGTTATGCAGAACACAAAGCCTAACAATAGAATGCATCTATATACCTGCCCAGAGGATAACCTAGCTAAATTTAAAGTGGTTTATCAATAAAACATTGACCACCAAAATGTGAGGTGCTTTTGGACATAGCAATTAGGCAAGACATTCTGCTAAAGTATTGCATTGGTTGAAGGAATACCTACAACACTTAAATTACTGGTCCTTAAAGTATTAAATTAGGCATACATTTACAATCCCAAGAAATATAGGAAGCAGTAAGATAAACAAGACCATATAACCTGAACTACTTGCTTCATGAAAAGACTATAACTTTGCCAAAATAAAATAATAACTTATGTACTACTTCCTGAGTACTAATTTATTGTTTATTCTTCATAAAGCTATAGTCAATGTGGCCTCAGCCTTAGCTATGTGACCCTGGGTAAGTCACTTAACCTCTGTTTGCCTTAATCCACTGGAAAAGGAAATGGCAAACCACTCCAGTATCTTTTCCAAGAAAACCCCAAATAGGGTCACAAAAGGTCAGACATAACTGAAATGTTCTAATCGCCTTCTTTTCTTTGCACTATGTTTTAATATCTTTCAATATGTCTTTATATTAGTTGCATTTACTAACCATAGCACTCACACCTCATTAGTAACTCCTGACCCTGGGAATGCTCCCCTTGGCTATAGAGGTACCTTCCCTCCCTCTTCTAGCCACCCTGTCTCCCACCCTTCAGCTTCCTCTTGGGCAATATTGTCCCCAATTCCCCCCATTTGTAAATTCCTTGAGGGTAAGGACTTTCTTTCTTTGCATTCCCAGTGCTTTGCCCAAAGTCACACAGAGAGTGGGCACTTCATAGATGTTTATTGATTATTGATTAATTTGTTATGAGCAAGGGATAGAGAGATAACTTTTACAGATTTTGTCAAGTGCCTTTCCAAAGTTGTATCTTTATGTCAGGGGGAAAAAAAACACCTCGGAACCGTTCTTAATAAACTTTGCTATTCATGTAAGCCTTCATTCATTCTAGAGCAGTATTTATTTCCACTTCCCACAACACAACCCTTTTTCGTAGAGGTTGGTGTTTCCGACCAGGACACTAGGGCCCCAACTACTGTTACACCTATATGCTTTCCATTCTTATAAATTAATCCTGATAGGGGAGCAAAAGCCTCCTACATTCACAACAGGGATCTCCTGGCCTTTATGACCACCACATCTAAGAAGAGCATACATGTCTTGGAAGTTTTCCAGCAACTATTCCACTTGATCACCTTCTGATAAAACCCTGAGCTACCTCCATGCTATGAAGCCCTTTCTTGCCTAGTGGGCCCTCTGTTGTTTTTTTACAGTGTTTAATTCTGTGGTGACTTGCATCTTGGACATTCAAAATAGTAAGACAATTGCCATCTCAAAGACAAAAGGGAAATTTCTCCATAGACAACCTCTAGTACATCCTGGTCCCCTTGACTCTACATTTTGGCATAAGCAATGAGGAAAAACACAGGTGGAGGGATTGATAATCTAATCAACATTACCACTGCTACTATAAAAGCCAGGAAAATGTACTGCCCTATGCTACCACTCAATGATAGGCTGCTTGGGGTCAAAGTTTCCCCACCCACATTCCCTGCTCCTTCATTATCCACCCATGTGAGTCCTGCCCCACCCTGGTTTCCATCTAACTCTATTATTCCATTATGTCTTCTGAAACTCTGGGTTTCTGTTAACAAAATATCTTTATCTTAGACGTCATCTTCTCCCTGTCATCCTCACCACCCCTCCCCCAAATACTTTGCAAATATTTTGCATTTAATTTCATATGTACATGTTGTTGTCCTCAAGAGAATTATAAGCTCCTTGAAGGCAGGGACTATTTTAGCTGTTGTATCCCCCAACATAGCAGACCCTTAACAAATGCTTTTTGAATTGAATTTTCTACCCTTAAGTATGAAGAAAAAGACAGCTGCTACTTCAAAACAAATAAAGAAGAACTGAAGGTAAAAATAAAGTCTTTTAGTCAATAAGGTAATGAGAGGCGGTATTCTAGACCAGTGTCTAGAATGTCTAGTCAAGAATGGCTGGAATCAATTTTAGAAAAGTTAGACATGATAGACTTCTGGAGAAAAATGAATTAGGATAGAAAGGAATATACCTTTTTCTCAACAGTACATGGCACCTGCACAAAAATTTACCATGTATTAGGGTATAAAAACCTCACAATAAAATGTAGAGATATTAAATGCATCTTTTTCAGCCAAAGGCAGAAATATTAAATGTACCCTTTTCAGTTCATAATGCAATAAAAGTTATATTCAATAAAAGGCCATGGAAAATAGATTAAAAATTAATTGAAAACTAAATAATCTAATTCTAAAGTATGAGTGGGTTGAAGAACAAAACATAGAAACATCAATAATTTCATTAAAGAGAATAACAACAATGAGACAACATACCAAAATTTATGGGATGCAGTACAAAGTAGAAATTTTGTATCTCTAAATACTTACATCAATAAAATAATGAAAGAATAGATGAATGAGGGGCGGCCAGGTGACTCAGCAAGTAAGAGTACTGGCTCCAGTGTTGGGATGACCTGGGGATCAAATCTGGGCTCAGATACTTAGCCCAGAAATAACTGGCCGTGTAACCTTGAGCAAGTTACTTAACCCCAATTGCTAAAAAAAAAAAAAAAAGAATAGATCAATTAATTGGGCATGCAACTGAAAAAACTAGAAAAAGAATAAATTTAAAATCCCCAATTAAACACCAAATTGGAAATACTGAAAATCAAAGGAGAGATTAATAAAATTGAAATGAGAATGCCATTGAACTAATAACATAATTAATAAAAAAAGGAACTGGTTTTATGAAAAAAATGGATAAAATAGATAAACTATTGGTTAATTCAATATAAAAAAAGAAAGAAGAAAACCAAATTATCAGTATCAAAAATGAAAATGGTGAAGAAAAAATTAAATGAAAAGGAAATTAAAGCAAATATTAGGAGCTGTTTTGCCCAGTTATGTGCCAATAAATCTGATGATTTAGGCAAAATAGATGAATATTTTTAAAATTTAAATAAATTGTCCAGATTAACAGAAGAATAAATAGAATACTTAACCCCATTTTAGGAAAAGCAATTGAATAAGCCATCAATGAATTCCCCTAAGAAAAAATCCCCAGGGCCAGATGGATTTACAAGTGAATTCTATCAAATATTTAAAGAACAATTATTTACAATATCATATTAACTATTTGTCAAAATAGGCAGGATCCTACCAAATTCCTTTTATGACACAAATGTGATGCTGATATCTAGACCAAGAAGAGTGGAAAATAGAGAAAGAAAACTATAGACCAATTTTGCTAATGAATATTGATGCAAAATTTTTAAATAAAATGCTAACAAGGAAATTATAGCAATATATCACAAGCATCATATACTATGAATAGGTAGCATTTATATCAGGAATGCAGAGATGATTCAATATTAGGAAAATCATCAACATAATTGACCATATCAATAACAAAATCAACAGAAATCATATGATTATTTCACTAGATGCAGGAAAACCTTTAATAAATACAATACCCATTCTTATTAAAAACACTAGAGAACATAGGAATAAATGGAGCTTTCCTTAAAATGATAAGCAGTATCTATCTAAAACCATCATCAAGCATTATCTAAGCTAGAAGCCTTCCCAATAAGATCAAGGATGACCATTATCACCACTACTACTCAATATTGTACTAGAAATGTTAGCTATAGCAATAGGAGAAGAAAAAGAAATTGAAGGAATTAGAATAGGCAATGAGGAAAAAAAATTTCACTTTGCAGATGGTATACTTAGAGTGTCCTAGAAAATCAGCTAAAAAACTAATTGCAATAATTAACAACTTTAGCAAAGTTGCAAGATATAAGATAAACCCACATAAATCATCAGAATTTCTATATATTATCCACAAAGTCTAGCAGCAAGAGATAGAAAGCCAAATTCCATTAATAAATGTATACAATATAAAAGACATGGGAATTTAGTTACTAAAACAAACCCAGGAACCATATGAACAAAATTACAAAATGCTTCTCAAACAAAGTCAGATTTTAACAATTGGAAAAATATGAATTGCTCATGGGAATACCAAACCAATATAACAGGAATGATAATTCAACATAAATTAATTTACTTATTCAGTGCCAGACCAATAAAACTACTAAAAATTATTTTATAGACCTAGAAAAAATCATAACAAAATTAATCTAGAAGGACAAGAGGTCAAAAATATAAGGGGAATTAATAAAAAAAGTAAAGGAAGATGGCCTAGCTGTACAAGATCTCAAGCTGTATTATAAGTTGATAATCATCAAAACAATCTGATACTGATTAGGAAATAGAATGATGGATCAGTGGAATAGATTGGGTATATAATACACAGTAATAAATGACCATAGTCATCTAGTATCTGATAAACCCAAGGACCCCAGTTTGGGGGATAAGAACTCACTATTTGACAAAAACTGCTGGGAAAACTGGAAAACAGTATGAAAGAATCTAGATATAGACTAATATCTTACACCATATACCAAGATAAGATCAAAATGAGTACATGATTTAGACATAAAGGGTGATACCATAAACAAATTAGAAGAGCAAGGAATAATTTATCTGTCAGATCTATGGAGAAAGGAAGATTATTACCAAACCACAGATAATGAGCATTATGAGATGTAAAATACATAATTTTGAGGGGCGGCCAGATGGCTCAGCGAGTAAGAGCACTGGCTCCAGTGTCGGGATGACCTGGGGATCGAATCCCGGGCTCAGATACTTAGCACCATATCCAGAAATAACTGGCTGTGTAACCTTGAGCAAGTTACTTAACCCCAATTGCTTATTTAAAAAAAAGATTATGTTAAAATACATAATTTTGATTACATTAAAAAGTTTTTGGACAAACAAAATCAATGCAACTAAGATTAGAAGGAAAGCAGAAAGCTAGGAACCAATTTTTACAGCAAGTATTTATGATAAAGATCTCAGTTCTCAAATATATAAAGAATTGAGTCAAATTCATAAAAATATGAGTCATTCCCCAATTGATAAATGGTCAAAGGATATGAACAGGCAGTGTTCGAATGAATAAATCAAAGCTATCTATAAGCATATGAAAAAATGCTCTAAATCACTATTGATTAAAGAAATGAAGATTAAAACAATTCTTAAGTACCACCTCATACCTATAGATTGGCTAATGTGACAGAAAAGGAAAATGACTAATATTAAAAGGGGATGTGCAACAATTGGGACACTAATGTGCTAGTGGTGGAGTTGTGAATAATCTAACCATTCTGGAGAACAATTTGGAACTATGTCCCAAAGGCTATAAAACTGTGCATATACTTTGATTCAGCAATACTACTTATCCTCAAAAGATTTTTTTAAAATGGGAGGGGGGTAAGGACTAACATGTACAAAAATATTTATAGCAGCCCTTTTTGTGGTATCAAAGAGTTGGAAATTGAGAGGATGCACATCAATTGGGAAATGGCTGAACAAGTTGTGGTATATGATTGTAATGGAATAACTATTGTGCTATAAGAAATGATAAATGATAAATTTCAGAAAAACTTGGAAAGACTTACATAAATTGATACAAAGCAAAGTGAGCAGATCCAGGAGAATACATAGTAATAGCAATATTGTATGATGATCAGCTGTGAATTACTTAGCTATTCTCAGCATTACAATGATCCAAGACAATTTTGAAGCATTCACGATGAAAAATGCTATCCACATCCAGAGAAAGAACTGATAGAGTCCGAATGCAGATCAAAGCATACTACTTTCACTTTATTTTTTGTGTGGGTTTTTTTTTCTGAATCTTCTTTCATAACATGACTTATATGGAAATGTTTTGCATGTTTATATATGTATAACTTACATAAAATTAAACAATTTTCCTGTCTCAAAGAGGGGAAAAATAAGAAGGGAAGAAAAGTATTTGGAACTAAACATTTTCTTAGATGAATATTAAAAATTGTTTTTACATGTAATTGGGAACATATTATTAAAAAAAAAAAAAGAATGGCCAGAGTCACATAGGAGCTGGGGACCAAGGAATGGGATTCAGAGATAAATAAATCAACAGACCCAAGAATGTCTGGAAAAGATAAACTGACTTATCTGCATGAATGGATACAGAAGTCATTTCAGGACACAGAGTTGAGTCAAATGCAGCTGCCTCACCTCCTAAGACCTGAAAGAGGTAGGTGCAGAAAGGACAAATCAACAGTCTGCCTAGCTATAAAGCCAAGCACGAACAGCTTTCTAGAGGACTGCTGCTGTGAACAGCTTTTAAGATTCTGAATACACAGTATAGTGAACTCTCTATTTATTCAATAACAAATCAGAGCAAAATATTCACAGAAAATCAAGGCACAGCATTCACAATGTTACAACTTATCACAGATAATCAAAATACAGCATTCATCATGTCATAACAACAACTTATCACTAAAATGGCCACATAGAGGGGCGGCCAGGTGGCTCAGCAAGTAAGAGCACTGGCTCCAGTGTCGGGATGACCTGGGGATCAAATCTGGGCTCAGATACTTAGCACCACACCCAGAAATAACTGGCCGTGTAACCTTGAGCAAGTTAACCTCAATTGCTTAAAAAAAAATGGCCACATAGTTTTCACCAAAATGGTCACATAGTTTTCAACAAAGTATATTCATTTAGTCAATCACAAAATATTTAATTCAATCACAAAGTACAAAAGTCAAAGTTCTCCACCTCTAGGTCACAGTAAATCATAATCTTTTCAGTCAGTACACAGTATCCAAGTAAAGTCTTCTTTCATCTTGACTCAAGTCTGGCTCTCAGATTCCATGGTTCCTCTTCCATGGCCCCAGCTCCAACTGTCACCTGGGTTCAAAGGCAGGCAGCTTCCTGTTCCTTGTCCAGCTCCTCATCCAGTTCTTCATCCAGTTCCCATTCCATATTGAAGTTTACAGTATCCAGTCCACCTCAAGTCCTTCACAGTTCCTGTTTCTGGGAAGACAAAGCTTGACAGAGCTATAATAATATTCATATACATTGCCAGCAACTTCATCAATTCACTATCTGCCTGTGAAGTCAACTCAGACCCACCGACAAGGTCTGAGAACTCAACACAATTCATCAACAAAAAAATCAACACAGACCCACAAACAAGGTCCAAGAGGTCAGCACAAATCATCAGTAAAGTTCCAGGACCTCTAAAACCCTCCTCCAGGACGTCTATAAATATACAACCAGATAATCCTCTTTCAGGGGCTCCAGTAAGGTCCCAGGGCTTCTGTACAAAATATCACAAACATACATCAACACAGACAGAGCAGACAAACAGAGTGCCAGGATACCACAAGTTTTCTCCTTCTTGACTCTGCCACCACAAGAGTCATCTTTTCAAGGCTTTTGACAAAATACAACATCCATTCCTATTAAAAACACTAGAAAGTATGGGAATAAATGGAGCCTTCCTTAAAATAATAGGTAACATTCTATTTAAAGCCATCAGCAAGTATTATATGAAATGGGGATAAACTAGAAGCATTTCCAATAAGATCAGGGGTGAAACAAGGGTGTCCACTATCACCCCTCTTATTGAGTCTGCTACTAGAAAAGTTAGCAGTAGCAATTAGAGAAGAAAAATAAATCAAAGAAATCAAATTATGCAAAGAAGAGACCAAGCTATCACTCTTTGCAGATGATATGATGATGTACTTAGAGAATCCTAGAGAATCAAGTAAAAAAATACTTGAGACAAATAAATTTGGCAAAGTTGCAGGATATAAAATAAACCCACATAAATCTTCGGCATTCCTGTATATTTCTAATGAAATTCAACAGCAAGAGATAGAAAGAGAAATCCCATTTAAAGTTACTCTAGACATTATAAAATATTTGGGGATCTACCTGCCAAAACAAACCCAGGACCTATATGAACACAACTACAAAACACTTTTCACACAAATAAAGTCAGATCTAACTAAATGGAAAGACACTAATTGCTCGTGGCTGGGTTGAGCTAAAATAATAAAAATGACAATTTTACCTAAATTAAATTATATATTTAGGGCCATACCAATCAATTTACCAAAAAACTACTTTATAGAGCTAGAAAAAATAGTAAGAAATTCATTTGGAGGAACAAAAGATCCAGAATATCAAGGGAATTAATGAAAAGAAATGCTAGGGCTTTGTGATGGACTAAATGAAGGTACAGCCTAGGGGTGGAGTATTATTTAGAACAGGGACTTTGTAATTGATTGAATGAATGTAAGGTCCTGGGTGGGGTAGTACTTGGAGATTATTTAATCACACTTAGTAAATGCTGCATTTTGAATGATGTCATATTTTGATCTTCTCTGTTCTTAATTTGTCACTGAATAAAATGGAGAGCACCTATGCTGGTATTCTGAACCTTGGGAAGTTGCCTTTGCTTGGCATTACAGTACAGTAGACTAGCTATACCAGATTTTAATCTGTACTATAAAGGAGCAGTCCTCAAAACTACTTGGTACTGGCTAAGGAATATAGTGGATCAATGGAATAGATTGGGTACAGGAGACTTAGCAGTCAATGACTACAGTAATCTACTGTTTGATAAACCCAAAGACCCCAGCTTTTAGGATAAGAACTCACTATTTGACAAAAATTGCTGGGGAAGTGGGCAGAGTCAAATAGGGGTGTAGAAGCAGGACCTCCCCCCTGCTCCGGCTTCCACCTTCCCCAATCCCTGTAAAAGGGGACTCTAAACAAACTTTAGAGCTACAGAACCCACAAAATGACACAGAGAAGCTAACCTCCCACTGAGGACAGGCTGGCAGGCCAGCAGGAAGCAGCCAGCGCAGTGCTCTGGGAGCCAAGCCCAGCCCCATGCCAAGGCTTTAGCCCCAGAGCGGGCCTGACCAGCTGCCTGCTGGAGAGACTTCAGATCAGCAGCAGCTGTGGCTGTTTCCAAATTTATCAACACACAGATGCGAAGGACAAAGTGAGAGATCAGTGCAGTCTGCACTTTGGGACCCAGTAAGCGGGAGTGCCCCGGCTTTTGCCCCTGGGGTGAGAAGCCACTGAGACTCCGGTACAACCAGCCAGCACTACCTAGCGGCTTCAGCTCCTGGCCTGCAGAGTGTAGGGGGACCAAGCACCAGTCTGAGGGGTAATCGCAGCTGCTTTAACCTTCTTGGATCTGGATTGCAGTCTAGGGTGGAGGTTCTGGGGTGTGTGTCCACCTTGCCAGAGCATGTGGAGACCTCAGAGAGGGCACCCATCTAATACCTCCAGCAGCTGAGAAAACCCCAGCGTTTGGGACGAAAACTACCCTGTCTGGTGGAAGAGTCCTACTGTGGCAAAAAGCCCAGGGGTCAAGTGACTGAGGGGCAACATGACCAGGCAAAGGAAACAAAGCAGACAGATGATTCCAACATTGGACTCCTATTTTGGGGACAAAAAGGAGAAAAGCATGGAACAGGAGGAAGACAGTGAAGTCAGAACTCCTGCACCAAAAGCTTCAAAGGAAAATACAAACTGGTTACAGGCCATAGAGGACCTTAAGAAGCAGAGAGGAGAAGTGGAGGAAAAATTGAGAAAAGAAATGAGAACAATGCAAGAAAATTATGAAATGAGAGTCAACAGCCTGACTGAGGAAAATCACACCATAAAAAACAGACTGACTCAAATGGCAAAAGAGGCTCAAAAAGGCAATGAGGAGAAGAATGCCTTAAAAAGCCAAATTTTCCAGATGGAAAAAGAAGCTCAAAAGCTCACTGAGGACAATCATTGCTTCAGAATTAGATTGGAGGGGCGGCTAGGTGGTGCAGTGAGTAAAACATTGGCCCTGGAGTCAGGAGGTCCTGAGCTTTGTTCTGGCCTCAGACACTTAACACCCACACAAAAAAACTAGCCGTGTAACCTTGGGCAAGTTACTTAACCCCAACTGCCCTCCAAAAAGGCAAAAAAAAAAAAAAAAAAAAAAGAATTAGATTGGAGCAAATGGAAGCTAATGACTCTATGAGAAATCAAGATGCTGCTAAAGAGATCCAAACAAATGAAAGAATAGAAGGCAATGTGAAATATCTCATGGGAAAAACCACTGACCTGGAAAATTGATCCAGGAGAGATAATTTTAAAATTATTGGACTAACTGAAAGCCATGATCAAAGTAAGAACCTAGAAATCATCCTCCAGGAAGTTCTCAAAGAAAACTGCCCTGATGTTTTAGAACCAGAGGGCACAACAGAGGTTGAAAGAATCCACTGATTACCTCCTGAAAAAGATCCCAAAAAGAAAACTCCTAGGAATGTTACAGCCAGGTTCCAGAATTCCCAGATTAAGGAGAGATTATTACAAGCAGCCAGGAAGAAACTATTTAAATATTGTGTTAACACAATCAGGATAACCCAGGATCTGGCAGCTTCTACACTGAGGGATTGAAGGGCTTGGAATATGATATTCTGGAGGTCAAAGGAGCTGGGATTAAAACCAATAGTCACCTACCCAGCAAAACTGAGTATCATGTTTCAGGGGAAAATATGGTCATTCAGTGGAATAGAGGACTTTCAAGCATTCTTGATGAAAAAGCCAGAGTTGAATAGAAAATTTGACATCCAGATACAAGAAGCAAGAGAAGCATGAGAAGGTAAACAGGGAAAACAAATCATAAGGAACTTATCAAATTTGAACTATTAACATTCCTACATGGAAAAACAATAATTGTAACTTATGAAACTTTTTTCAGTAGTTGAAGGGAATAGTAATACATATATATGTCTATATATGAAGGTATATGGGCATATGAATACATATGTGAATGTGTGTATATATGTTTACAAGTATACATAGAGAAAGGGCACAGGACCAATTTAACAGGAAGGGATGATACTTAAAAGGTGAAATTAAGAGGTGAGAGAGGAATATAATGACAGGAGATGGGGAGAGACAGATTGGGGTGAACTATCTCATAAAGAAGAGGCAAGGGAAAATGGTTACAATGGAGGGGAAGAATAGGAAGGCAAAAGGGAATGGGTCAACCTTATTCCCATTGAATTTGGCTTGAGGAGGGAATGAAATACACACTAAATAGGGTTTCTCACCCTCCAGGATAGTAGGGGGGGGAGGGGATGAGAGGGGGGATGAATGAAGGGAGGGCAGGCTTGGGGGGAGGGGAGTTAGAAGCATCCACGTTTGAAAAGGGATGGGATCAAAGTAGAGAATAGAACAAGTGGGAGGTGGGATAGGAGGGAGGGAAATATAGTTAGTCTTTTACAATATATCTACAATGTTATTGTTTTGCATTAGCCACAAATGTACAACCTATACTTAATTGCTTATTTTCCCAGTAAGGTTGGGTGACAAGGGAAGAAGGGAATGAATCTGGAATTCAAAGTTTTAAAATCAAATATTCAAATATATATGCTATTATTAAAAAAAAGAAGTGGATGTTATTGCTATCCTCATTTTATAGTTGAGGAAACTAAGACAAACAAAGGTTGAGTAACTTGCCCATGGTCTCACAGCTAGTAACTGTCTGAGGCTGGATTTGAACTCAGATCTTCCTGAGTCAAGACCTAGTGCTCTATCCAGTGTGTCACATAGCAGCTTCTGTAAATAAAAATTAAGGTGATGTAATTTAAAAATAATTAAATTTATTTTTTTTAAAATTGTTGGGGAAACTAGAATATAGTATGGCAGAAACTGGGCATAGACCACTATCTAAGACCATATACCCAAATCAAGTCTAAATGGGTGCATGATCTAGGTATAAAGGCTGATACTGTAAGCAACCTGGGAAAGCAAGGAATTGTTTACCTGTCAAATTTGTGGAGAGGGGAAGACTTTATGACCAAACAAGAATTAGAGAGCATCACAAAATGCAAAATGGATAATTTTGATTACATTATATTGAAAAGCTTCTGTACAAAAAAGCCAATGTAACCAGGATTAGGAGTGAAGTGGAAAACTGGGAAAGAATTTTTACAATCTATGTCTCTGATAAAGGACTCATTTCTAAAATATACAGAGAATTGAATCAAATCTATAAGAATACAAGTCATTCCCCAGTTGATAAATGGTCAAAGGATATCAACAGACAGTTCTCAGAGGAAGAAATTAAAGATATCTATAAGCACATGAAAAAATGCTCTAAATCACTATTGATTAGAGAAATGCAAATCAAAACAACTCTGAGGTACCACATCTCACCAGTCAGATTGGCTAAGATGATAAAACAGGAAAATGACAAATGCTGGCAAATTGGAACACTAATGCATTGCTGGTGGAGCTGTGAACTGATCCAACCATTCTGGAGAGAAATCTGGAATTATGCCCAAAGGGCTACAAATAATTTCATATCCTTTGACCCAGCAATACCACTTCTAGGGTTGTATCCCAAAGAGACCATAGAAGTGGGAGGAAGACCCAAATGTACAAAAATATTTATAGCAGCTCTTTTTGTGGTGGCAAAGAATTGGAAATCAAGGGGGTGCCCATCAACTGGGGAATGTCTGAACAAGTTGTGGTAGATGCATGTAATGGACTACTATTTTCCTATAAGAAACGAGGAGCAGATGGACTTCATATCTACCTGGAGAGTCTTATATGAACTGATGCTGAGCAAGAAGAGTAGAGCCAGGAGAAATTTGTACACAATTACAGACACGACGTATGTGTGACAACCGACTTTGATAGACTGGACTCTTCTCAACAATTCAGGGTTATAAGTCAACCCCAAAAGTCTCATGATGGAGAGAGATGTCTACATCCAGAGAAAGAAATGAGTTTGAATCCAGATTGAAGCAAACTACCTGCTCTTTTTCTTTTTCCTGCTTGGTTCTATTTCCCCTTTTCCATTGATCATTCCATCTGATACAATCCCTCTTTATAACCTGACAAATGTCCAATGTGAAAATATTTGCAGATATTATACTTGATTGAATGCTGCCATGGGGGGAGGGAGGGGTAGAGGGAGAGAAAATCTGAAACTCAAGGAATTGTGGAACTGAATCTTGTAAACTAAAAGTAAACAAATTAATAAAGACCAAAAAAAAAAAAAACCAACCAAGAGTCGTCTTTTCAGTTCTGCTGTCTCTAGCCTGGAAATTCTCCTTATATATGGTCATTAGCTTCTCCCCTTCCTGTTGTAGGAGTTCATGAGTTCTAGGGTTCACAAGTTTTGGGGTTCACACATTCTGTTTCTTAATAGATTTGATACAAGGCTCAAAAGAAACTTGAACTGAAACAAGGTGTTAATTCAATAGGTGAAACAAAGTGTGAGCTACTTCTGTGCTTGCCATTATACTAGCAAATGACTGAACCAGATCTGAGAAACAATAATAGAAGTAGCTGGTAGTCCAGTGGATAGAGCACTGGGCTTAGAGTTAGAAAGACCTAAGTTCAAATCAGCCACTTAACCTGTTTGCCTCAGTTTTCTCAATTGTAAAATGGGGATAATAGCATTTACCTCCTAGGGATGTTGTTATGATCAGATGAGATATTTGTTTCTTAAAAAAAGGCACTTGGGAGGAAGCAGACCATTGAGGCAGTCGTGGCGAGGAAGGCAGGACTGCAAAGGACCGAGGGGCCACCGCTACCATGAGTCTCTTAAACAAGCCCAAGAGCGGGATGACCCCTCAGGAGCTGCAGAAGAGGGAAGAGGAGGAGTTCAACACCGGGCCCCTGTCGGTACTCACCAAGTCGGTGAAGAACAACACCCAGGTTCTCATCAATTGCCGCAACAACAAGAAACTTTTGGGCTGAGTGAAGGCCTTTGACAGGCACTGCAACATGGTCTTGGAGAACATAAAAGAGATGTGGACAGAGGTACCCAAAAGTGGCAAAGGCAAGAAAAAGTCGAAACCAGTGAACAAAGATCGTAACATTTCCAAGATGTTCCTGAGGGGGGATTCAGTAATCCTGGTTCTCAGGAACCCACTCATTGCTGGCAAGTAGTGGAGCCAGAACCTCCCTTCCCATCCCAACACTCAGCTCAGCCCAATAAGGCTGAGGGATTCACTAGCTTTATCTTTTGTGAATAAACCTTCCTTTTTTTTTTCTAAAAAAAAAAAAGGCACTTGGTGGGGCGGCCAGGTAGCACAGCGAATAAGAGCACCGGCTCCAGTGTCAGGATGATCTGGTGATCAAATCTGGGCTCAGACACTTAGCACCCACCCAGAAACACCTGGCTGTGTAACCTTGAGCAAGTTACTTAACCCCAATTGCTTAGCGGCGGCCAGGTGGCTCAGTGAGTAAGAGCACCGGCTCCAGTGTCGGGATGACCTGGGGATCGAATCTGGGCTCAGATACTTATCACCACACCCAGAAATACCTGGCCATGTAACCTTGAGAAAGTTACTTAAATCCAGTTGCTTAAAAAAAAAAGCCACTTGGCACAATGCCTGGCACATAGTAAGTTCTATATAAATACTTTCTCCCAATTTACATGTCTTGCAGAATAGGTAAGCCACTTGTATAAGAAAACCTTTTGGGGCGGACAGGTAGCATAGCGAGTAAGATTACTGGCTCCAGTGTCGGGATAACCTGGGGATCGAATCCCGGGCTCAGACACTTAGCACCCACCCAGAAACACCTGACCGTGTAACCTTGAGCAAGTTACTTAACCCCAATTGCTTAGGGGTAGCCAGGTAGCTCAGTGAATAAGAGCACCGGCTCCAGTGTTGGGATGACCTGGGGATCAAATCTGGGCTCAGATACTTAGCACCACACCCAGAAATAACTGGCCATGTAACCTTGAGCAAGTTACTTGACCCCAATTGCTTTAAAAAAAAAAAAAAGAAAACCTTTTCTCCCATGTGTCCATCAGATACCCCAGAGCAGTTTAATTTCCTAATTTGGCAATCTAGGGACAGTTTGTTAATTTGCATGTTTGGGGTGTACTTCATGATAAGGCCTACAGGCTTCCCTATCTTTAGTTTAGTAACTCATCAATCCTTATTATGTGGCCTACTGCACTTAGTCTGATATAAAAGAACCAGCTATATGTGGTTTACATGCAACCTTTGGCTACACAAAATCTCTACAGAACTAGATTCTATGATGCATAGAAGTCACATGACTGTTTTAATTAATACTTAGTTTTTATAATTTTATTTATTTAGCCTTAGTTTTCAACATTCACTTTTTTATAAGGTTTTGAGTTCTAAATTTCTTCCTCCTCCCTCCTCTCTTTCCTCCCCAAGACAGCATGCAATCTGATATAGGCTATACATGTATAATCATATTAAACATATTTTTACATTAGTCACATTATGAAAGAAGAATCAGAACAAAACAGAAAAACAATGAGAAAGAAAAAAGAAACAAAAAACAGTATGCTTCAATCTGCACTCAGACTCCATAGCTCTTTCTCTGGTTGTAGATGTAGCATTTTCCATCATAAGTCTTTTGCAACTGTCTTAGATCATTGCATTGCTGAGAAGAGCTAAGACTATCAAAGCTGGTTTTCGAACAATGTTGCTGTTACTATTTACAATGCTCTCCTGATTCTGCTCACTTCAGTCAGCATCAGTTCAGGTAAATCTTTCCAGGTTTTTCTGAAATATGCCTGCTCATCATTTCTTATGGAACAATAGTATTCCATTACATTCACATACCACAATTTGTTCAGTGATTACCCTAGTGTAGCAGCAAGCACCCCAAGCGTCCTCAGGGTTTGCAGCTACCACAGGTTCTTGGATCTGCTTTGTTAAAGGAAAGCAACTCAAAATGGGTTAACAAGCTTACTTTAATCAGTCAGACCATATATCGTTTACCTTGTTCAGGGCAAAAAGGTCAGCACCCTGAACCTCAAAATATACAGGCATAATTATCAAGACAGAAACATCAAGTAGACAGATTTCCAAACTGTCCAACCATTACATCCATACCCAGTCAACATCTGGGTTTCCACATTCTGGGTTTTTCAAAGCCGGGGGACTCTCAACAACGGCTTCCCAGAATTCAGATCAAATCACAGAATACTTCTCAAAGTGAGTCCCAAGACAAAGCTACACATCAGGGCTTATATAACCTTCTCCTGGCTCAGAGAATGTAACAACCTTCTGGACCCACTGGCCAATCAAAAAGTGTCTACTGAAAAACAAGCCTCCCACCCCAGGTTTCAGGTGCACATTAGCCTAGGGGCAGGGAAGATCTTCAAAATTTACATTCGCATTACACCTAGTTGATGGACATCCCCATAATTTCCAATTCTTGGTCACCACAAAAAAAGCTCCCATAAATATTTTTGTACAAATGGATCTTTTCCCCTTCTTTATGATCTCTTTGGAATACAGACAGTATTGCTGGATCAGAGGGTATGCACAGTTTTATAGACCTTTGAGCACAGTTCCAAATTACTCTCCAGAATGGTTGGATCAATTCACAATTCCACTACCACCAGTACATTAGTGTTCTAATTTTCCCACATCTCCAATTTAATTAATAATTACTACAAATGTGGTTCTGGAGTCACCTATTCATTTCAACACAAACTATTAGGCACCTTGCATATGTAAGAAGTACAACTGTAATCAGACAAAAATGGAGCTTTCACACCTAAATGTGGCAGAATCAGCACCAAGGAATAGGTCGAAGTAATAAATTTTCTTTTAAAAATGTTTTGTTTGTATCTTTTTTTCTTTTTACATAACCTACATTCCCCCAATTTATTTCCCTCTCCCTTCTAAACTGCCATCTCTCATTAAAAAGAAAGAAGAGGTCAAAAACAAAAAAAGTTTAGTAAAACCAATAAATAAAACACATATGACACCTGGAGTATATTTCATGCCTAAAGTCACCCAGCACTGCAAAAAAGGTACATACTCAAGTATTTTTTGGAGCCAAGGTTGGTCAGTGTAATTTCAAAGGGTTCTCTTTTTTGTTACTGTTCTTCCCAAATATAGTCTTGCAATGCCTTTGTGTATACTGTTTTCTTGGTTCTACTTCACTTTTCATTTTTAGAAATTAAAATGTCATAGCATTATGAAAATAGTTTTAATCTTGAGGACCCCCGAAAGGGTCTCAGGGACTCCTGGGGTCCCTAAATGACACTTTGGTAACCACTGTTAGATCAATGAAGAAGCAGGAAGCAGAACTATGAATAGATACATAATAGTTAAAAGTGAGTTAAAGTAAAAACAGAAAGTCAAAGTTAGCCTTCCTTATCCATAGTGACTGAGGTAAAATGTTGAAAAGATAGTGTTGAAAGAAACTATTTAAGTTGGAAATAAGGTAACTGTGTTGCTTTAAAAATTGCTCCATCCTGTTTCTCTGTGTTTCTATCTAGTCAAAGGGAAACAGCCTGGAGCTGTGGAAAGAACACAAGACTTTGAGTCTCCTTGACTCTGCCAATAACTATGGGATTAAAACCAAATCATTACTTCTCTAGGCCTTACTTTCCATGTCCATAAAATAAGTAAGACTAGAGCATCTGTAAGTCTCTTCTCCATCTAAAACTCTATAATCCTAGGCATACTGATGTAGACAAGACCCTGGATTTACTCTCCCAATCCAAATATTCACTACTAGTAGATAGGTCCCCAAAGTGTGGCTGATTATATTTCTCCCTCATGGATAGGTTTCTTAGAATGCTGTTGGCTCAAATCCTTCAAACCCTCCAATATTAATTCCCAATCTCTCCAACATCACTTCTGTTGAAATTGCCAATTAATATCAATTAGCTTCTACAAAGGGATATTTACCAAGAAGATATGGCAAGAACAGAAGAACAAACATAACTCTGCTGAACTAGCAGCACATTCTGCCCTAAGCAAATGAGATCACATTAAAAAAATGTTTTAAAAAGCAGCTCTTAGCACAGTGCTTGACACAAACGAGACGCTATATAAATACTATTCCCTCCCTCCCCTCTACCAGCTAGATAATGCAGTAAAGAGAAGAGTGGTCTTGGACTGGCAGACCTGAGTTCAAATGTGACCTTGGACACTGAACAGCAGCTGTGTGACCCTGAGCAAATCACTTAACCTCTGTCTGCCTCAATTTCTTCCTAGGGATGATAACAGCACCCACCTTCCCCAGGGATGCTGCTGTCAGGATAAAATGAGGTTATATCTATAAAACATTTTGAAAACCTTAAGGCGTTGTATGAATGCTATTTTTTTGTTGTTATTATTAGTAACCACCTCGGTCTTTGGTGAGGGGATGCTTCTGGGAAAGTAATCACTTCATTTAACTTGAAAGGCATTGAACTGCTTAGGCTTCCAGGGCTCTGTCCCACCCCACCCCTTACAGAAAACTTTACTAAACTTCAATAACGTGGAGGACACGGGATTTAGTCTTTCTATTGGTCAGGGCAGGAGGTATAAAACGACTGGCGAACGCGTTTTCTGGAGATGCGGGCTAGAGGAGAGGGGCATCCCTTGCCTCTGCCTCCAGCGAAGCGGGGCAGGGGCACGAGGCGTGCACGGGTTCCGGGAAGGCCAATCCCGCTGACAGGCACAGGGGAACCCTTGGCACCCGCCACATGCAACAGATCTCGGTAGACGAAGAGGACACATTGAAAACGAACCCTGCAACAAAGCCCACTGAAATGGCATTGAGAGCAAACCCTCGCTCTTCTCCTCTTCCTCTACTCCAACCCCCACCTTCCCATCTGCCCTTTAAAGGAAAGCGTGGAATGGGGCTCATTTTGGAGACTCGTCTCCCCACTCCCTTATGTGGCCCGCCATGCAAGTGACAAATCCAGGGACCGCGGTTCGGGGGCCTGGAGGAGAAGGCGGAGCTCCAGCGCTAGATCCGGTCGCCTTTTCTCGGCTGTGGAGGGGGAGGAGGGGGTAGCATAAAGCGAAAAGCGGCTCGATTAGAGCCAATGGAACACTGCAAAGGGGGGCGTGACGCAGGGCCGGCGGCAGCGCCCGCCCTTTCGCCCACTCGCACCCTCCCAGTCACGCCCCCTTGTCGCGAAAAACTACAAGACCCAGAATGCCTTACCACCCCGGGCTGGGGCATCCCTCCCCTGACAGTCCCACCTTCTGGATAACGCCGCGCTGTCAGTGGCTCAACTTGTGGTGGGCGGTGCCAGTTCCAACCAATGGGCGGGCATCTCGATGCGGCGGCGGAAGCGGCGGCGCTAGGTTGAGAGGAGAGCTAGCCGCGGCCGCCGCGGCGGGTCTAGAGCCCCGGGGACTAAGACGCCTGAGAGGTGCCACCAGGAAAAGCAGAGAGAAAGACGGAGAGGACAGAACGGAGGAGCGGCGGCTCCACGCTTCGGACTCCAGGTAGTGGCGGGAGGAGGGGATCCGGGGAGGGGGCGGGGCAGCCCGGCCGGGCCAGGGTTGCGGCGTCCGCTCTGCCGAGGGTCCCCTGGGAAAGGTGGCCACGACGAAGCATAGTCGGCTTGCTCCTTCACCTGGTACCGCACCGCTTAGGAAGTTGTGGGGTCCTGTCAGTAGCCTGGGGTAGGGCGGTTAGTCCCGGCAGTTGAAGCTGCGAGGAGCTTCTGTCCCCGGCTTGGGGTGCCCCGCGGCAAGGAGGCGGGGCCTGGGCTTTGGGCCGACTGGCTCTGGGATGGAGGCTTTGACGGGCAGAAGACGGGGAGATTGGCCGGGCGGGGGGCGGTGGCGGAGGCAGTTTGGCTCACAGAGCAGTTTAAAGTGACTATCTACATCCGGGACCTGCGCCCGCCGCTTTCAGACCCAGGCAAAGGCGGGGCCTCCCTCCTCGCCCCCCCGACCCTTCTCATTGGACGAGCCATCTCTCCTCCTCTATTGGTCGCGGGGTCGTGAAATTTGGGTAGCCCTGCCAGAGCCCCTAGCTTGATTAGTCGAAGTTCTATGGGAGGGTGGGGCTAGGGCGCCGAGGCTGATGCTGGATTGGAGCCCGAGCCCGTGTGACGCCGTCGGCGCGGGGCCAATAGGCGGGCGGTGGGGAGGGGAGGGGCAGGTTCTTGGGGAGAAATCTGGAACCAGATCCTGAAGCTGCACTAGTTAACTGGGCTGTTTGCTGGGCCGGAGCCGGTGTCACGGGGACCGAAAGGCTGTATTGGCTATGGGGAGGGGGCCTTTCTGCTTCCCTCCCTGGTTCCTTTGTGAGTCCGCTTCCCGGGACTGGGGACTGATGGAAAAAAGAGTGGGCTGGGACTGGAAAGAGCCTCTGGGGAAGGGAGCTAGTTATCTTGGGGAGACCAGAATCTGCTCTTCGCTCCTTGGAAGAACCAGGCTGGAGGACCCCAGAGAAAGGAGGCGGGACAGCCCTGTCATCTCATCGCATCGATTGGTTTGGGTGGGGAAGGGGAACAGCTGAGCTTTTGGAATTAAAACTACTTGGAAACGGAAAGATTTTAGAATAGAGTTCCTTCATTAGAATAAGTGTGAGGGGGAGGAAAAAGGAAATCTTTAAATCGATGTCTTTGCAAACAGGCCGTTGACTGATCGCCTTTTGGTCAAATCTTGCTGTGAGGTGTCGGTGACTCTATACCTCTCTGCACCACGGAACCTTTCAGTGACATTGAGATATAAAATCACTTTCCTGTCAAGTTCGAACTTGCTAAAGGCTGGTTTTCTTAAAAACATACATTTCTTTGACCATAATGTGTACACTACCAAAGTGTGCTTTCTATGTATACACTTTTCTTTAAAGTAGAAAAATCCCCCAACTAGTTATGGTACCCTAGTGCAAATCCAAGTTACAAGAACTAAGATCATGGGTGTTGAGAGTTGTATTTTAGGTAGGATTTAATGGACAGAGTAAAATGTTTCTTGTTGGGAAGCCTGGATTTTATTCCCATTTCTCCCAGCTGAGTGACCCTGAATGGCCTAGCCTGTTAATTTTCTCAGATTATTCGAAGGAAGTGCTTTTTTCTTTTTTTGAGATGCCCTAACATCTTTGAATGAAGTTAAAATACAAAGTATGATTTAATAATTTCCTAGCAAAACCTTAAATGATTTGTTTTTGCTCTTATTTGCAAACTTGTAAAAATCTTTAAAGATAAGGCAGAATTCTTAATTGATTTATACATAATGAGGTGCCATGGGCCTTAGGAGTACTCCATAAAGTTTCAAGAATATCTATTTGTTGATTGTTAAACAACAAAAAAAAAATTATTGAAGAATGTCCCTCCTCACCCCAAAGCAGCTTTTATTGTTAGCTGAATTTTGGGCTATAAAGTCTATTGCAGAAATTCCTATGTCAAGCCAAAATATACCAAAAAGTCCTATATGTTGGCCAGTATAATTCTTACCTAAAAATTTAAAAATAATTGAAAAGAGTTAGCTAAAAGTATAGTTGACATAAAGCTGGGAGCAGTGCCATATCCACTGACTCCCAGGATGAACTCAAAAAGATCCTGGCAGGCTAAATGTAACATTTTATACTCAGGTCAAAAAATAAATGTTACCAGTACAAGATGAGGGAGATACAGCTAGGCTGGTTCATCTGAAAATGGTCTTGGGGGAGAAACTTAGTTTACTGCAAGCTTGACGTGAGATGATAGCATAATATGGATATCAAAAAAGCAAATTAGAGACATAGTATGTAAGAGCAGGGGACAAGAGCGCTGCTTTATTGTGCCCATATCAGGCCTCGTATAGAGTATTGCCATCATCAGTTCATGACACCACTTTCAGAAAGGACGTTTTTTAGCTAGAAATGATCTAGAGGAAGGCAATGAAATTATTTTATGAAAGACCTAATATCCTGCCATATGCACTTTTCTGGAACTGAAGATGTTTTTCTTGAAGAAGAAATTACTTATGAAGGACATGATCATTATAGCTTCAAGTATTTGAAAGACTGACCTGTAGAAAAGGCAATAGACTTCTTTTGCTTTGGTCCAGAATTCTGAATTAGAAATAGTGAGTAGAAATTGCAAAGAAGCAGATTTAAATTTGATTTTTAAAAAAACGATACAAACTATATCAAAAAGTAGATGGTTACCTCTAGAGGAAGTGGGATACCTCTCTGGAGGGTTTCAGGCAAAAGCTGGATGACCATTTGTTGAATATGTTGTGGAAGGGATTCTTGTTTAAGTTGAGGTTGGATTAGATGAGCTCTGAGTTCCCTTCTAACACTGAGATCTGTGATTCTGCATTGTAATTATTGGAAAAAGTAAGAAGTAGTAGTAAAAATGTTAAAATTATAATTTTGACATTTAAAAAACTTTTTTTTTTGGCATGGGGAAATGTCTGAGAATAATTTCTGAATACTTCCTGGAGAATTTTAAAATAAAGTATTTTTTCAAACATGCCCCAGGATAGGTCCTTTAGATCCTTTTGTGATGGAAAAATGTTACTCTGATTTGATGAAAGATAAGTCATAAAGTTAGCTATGGGCAGCTAGGTGGCTCAGTGAATAGAGCACTAGACCTGGAGTCAGGGAGACCTGAGTTCAAATCCAGCATCAGACACTTAGTAACTTGTGTGACCTTGGGCAAGCAACTCAACCCTGTTTGCCTTAGTTTCCTCATCTGTAAAATGAGCTGGAGAAGGAAATGGCAAACCACTCCAGTATCTTTGCCAAGAAAACCCCAGATAGGGTTGTGAAGAGTTAGAACGACTGAACCACAATACTAGTAGATGGACTAGAGCAATTTGTTAGCATTTTTCTACTTGGTTGTAGGAATTCAGGTAGCATTTCCTATTTGAAAATTACTTAGTTTTTCAGCCGATATTTTGTCTAGTTGAGATAAATTATTTAGTTATTCTAACCATTAAGGAATGCCATTTTAAGGTTTAAGCTTAGTGGTATCAACTGTAGAAATGTGTAACATCCTGCATCTCAAGATCGGATTGTAAACAGTTTGAATGTATTTTGCAGGTGAAAATGAGTTCTCAACAGTTTCCTCGTTCAGGAGCCCCTTCTGCAGGGCTAGGCCAAGCTCCCTCACAAATTTCCAACAGTGCATCTACAGGGCTGATAAACCCAACAGCTACAGGTAAGGTGTTCTTAAGTGTTCTCCTATTTGCCTAAATAAGCTTGCCAGTTTCAGTGTTCAAAATTAGGCAAATTCTACAGCTAGGTGATGCTAGTGCATGGAGTGTGGCCAGGAAGGCCTGAGTTTGAATCTGGTCTCAGACACTTACTATGTGACCTTGGGCAAATCACTTGACCTATATGTGCCTCAGTTTCCTCATTTGTAAAATGGGAATAATCATAATACCTCTCAGGGTCATTTCAAAGATCAAATGAGGTAACATTTAAAGCACTTTGCAAAAGCACTATAGAAATGCTATCATCATCTTCATTATTATGTCATTTGTAATTAATTGAAATAAGTAAAATTTATAAGCCTGCAACTAAAATGTAATTCCATAAATGTTTATGGAGTGATTACTGTGTGCCAGATGGGAAGCATAATGGTATAATAAAGAGCCAGCTTTGGGCCAGTGGGTTCAAGTCCTCCTTTTGACACTCGTGGGCTGTGTGACCATGTACCATTTAACTTCTCAGTGCCCCAGGCAACACTCTAAAAGTCAGAGAACAGGTGCTAATCTTTTTCCGTGGAGCTAATATTTGATATTTTCCATACACTATTAAAATCCTAAGTCAGTTCAAAAAGTAAAATGAACCAGGGATATATCCCCTAAGGATACAAAGACAAAACAGTCCCTACCCTCATGGAACTTACATTCTGCTGTGGGGGTACAACATGTCCACAAAAAGGTATTGGAAAGGAAAATTTAGGGGAGAGAGAGAGAACACTTACAGCTGGGAGAGGTAGGGAGGAATCTAGTAGGGTTTCATTGAGGTGGTAGTGCCTGAGCTGACCCTTGGTAGAAAACAAAACTTTGTTCCATCTCTGTTTTATCTCTTCCTTTCATGCATCTTTGATAGACATGAAGAAAATTGAGTAGTTTTCAGGTTTTTCAAGCCTGAAAAAATTCAGCATATTTGGTGCCTGCCATATGCTAGGCATTTTAGAAGGTAACATTTCTAAGATAAAGTCACCCTTTCTAGAAGCTTGCACTCTGGCAGGGGAAAGGTGACATTAACTGTAACACAAGACAATACAGGTAGTCTCTCAACTTCTAGGAATTCTAGACATTTGCCTAAAAGTAACTTATTTAGAATTCAAGAAATATTTTCTAATATTAGTAGTGTTAAGCTGTCAGGACAGCATGGTCATTGCTACCAACTCCCTGATAAAGAGTTGATGGACGAGGTGAATTGAGATAACTGTTTTTGGAAGTGGGTAATTCCAGGATTTATATTGCTTACAAGAGTTTTGTTTTCCTTTCTTTTTTTAATTGGGGGGAGGGGGTGTATATAGAAAAGAGATTTTTGTTCATTGAAAAAAATTTGTCATCCTGCAAAAGCCTATTTAACCTATAATAAGTGTGTTCTATAGAAGTGTTTTAATAGTAATGTAAGATGTAGCCAACATGTGTTATAGTGTTGTGTTGGATTCATAATTCCACATGGAAGTGCCAGGAATTTATCTGGTGAATCTTGAGTGATGGGATTGTGGACCTCTTGCTCCTTCTTCACCCATCTCCCCACCTACCACGCATGGGAATAAGGGCATCCTTCAACTCCAAGCTGCTGGTAAAGGTTCTCATGGCCTGAGGCAGAAGCTCTATCAGGGGGACATGGAAGATTAGTAGTAAAGAAAAAGGACAGTGGCTCTATGAGATGGTTAAGTGAAAGGTACAGAACCTCTGGCCATAAGAGACCTTTAGAATCCTTGTTAATCTAGAATGACTCATTGTCACCTTGGTTCTTTTATTCTGAGCAGCCCGGGGATTGGCCCATCTGCTTCCTTTTTCCTACTCCTCCTTTGGCCTGCTGGGGAATAGCACTCCTTTATTCTACTAGTCATGAAGTGTGTGCATAACCTTTCTGAGACATTAGACCTCCTAGAGAAAGACTTGTTTCAAGTACATGATAATAGAAGTATGAAAGTTCACTATGAAAGAAATTTTAGAGGGAATGTAATTATAACAACAGCAAAACAAACATGTACAGCTGTTTGTAAAGTCCTTTATACATCTTAGCTAATTTGATTTTTATCCTCACAACAATGTTAGGATAGGTACTATTATCCCCATTTTATAGATGAAAAAACTGAGGCAGAGGGAAGCCAAGTGACTTGCCCAGAGTCACATGGTTTGCAGGATTTGAACTCACACCTTCCTGATTCCCAAGCCTAGCACTCTATTGACTCTACCACCTATCTGCCTTAAAAATCTCAACACCTTTATCTGTAGTCCAGATGCTTTACAGGTGAAAAAACAGGCCCAGGGAGTGGAAGAGACAGGTCATTTAACTAGTTAATAAACTTAGGACTAGAATCAAGGCCTCCTTATTCCTAGATGAGTGTTCTCTCTACTGTTCCCTGCTGTTTCACCAGTGAATGGCATGTCTTAACGTTATTCAAAGGACTGAAATAAGATTCATTGACACGACAGGAGAAGAGTTAAGACTCACTTCTCTGGGCATTACATCACAAGAATGAGAAGAGGCATTCCTGAGTTGGAGTATGAAGTGCACCACGAATTGATGGGATAGAGTTTGGAAATGCTTCCTGTGAGATTTTAGGATTAGGTAACCACAGTAAAAATGGAAAAAATTGTCTATAGAGAGTTTACCCACCTCTCTTCTGGACTTGGAATTGGAGTCAGGTAAAAAGGCCAAGAGTGAAGAAGAATATGAGGTAGCATGTGGGTCTGCAGTGGTAAGGGGACTGGAAAGAGGAGGTAAGTCCCAACAGAAGGTGAGAAAATCTTTGTGGGCACTCACCTAGCTCAACCATCTTGGGAGGTTGGTTTTGTATACGTGTTGTATCAGGCCTGATTCAGACTAGTCTGGTGCTTCAAGTGGTGATCAGAACAAAATGGGCCCCTCATAGACCATGTAACAGTTAATAAAAGAAGGTTTACTTTGCCATAGAATTGGAAAAATAGCAAGCATATTCTGTGGGTTCTGGTAGATGCATCCCTCTTCCCTACCCTCCAAGGAATCACATCTGGTAAGCAGAGTATGATAACTGTAACACACAGCTTTGGTCTATGTGCAGCTGAAGGTCTCTGCCTTTTGGTGGTCTGACCTTTTAGACCCTAGACAACCAGAACGCTGCATCTTAACCGTCTAGACTGCTCAAATTACCTGCCTTTTAGGGAAAAAGTTCTATCTGGAAGATATTTCTTCTGCACCAGTACAGTCTGGCCTCTTGAGTTAAAGTCTGCCTATGTGTGGTGAATGTCTTACAAGAAGTATAACTATTGAGTGTTATAGGAGTCATATAAGAAAGAGAAGGATTCCTTGGCAAAGTTCCCTTCTAAATAGGATCCAGTTCTACCATCTCCTTTCTCTGAAGTGGTATCTTCTCCACCACTTGGGTTCCACGTGAAAGCAGAGCAGGTAGTGGCATCACCAGCTAGACTAGGATACACCTTTCTTCCCATGGGGAGATGTCTCTTTTGTTGCCAGTCATACTATTTCATGTGGAACTAGGGCTTTCATGGGAGGTAAATCCTAAAACTTACTGCTTTTAGAAAATTAGTAGATGGAAATAGCCGCTGCTTCCTAAACCTGGACTCCTATCTATCTATCTAGTCCATTGCTTTTTTGGGACATTTTTCATGCTAACTTGGAAGTGATTGCTTAATGTTTGATCACCAACCAAGGAATACTACGAGCCATTGCATACCTTCCCCATTTAGAGGGAATCTTGTCTACAAAATGATGTAGACAAATTGCAGAAATCACAGAGACCATTTCTTTAAGTATATTTATGTGAATTAATTTCTTCCTAGATGTTTATCCATAGAATGAATGGCATATGCTATAGGAAATTACAAATATCCATAGAGAAGATACTTGCACATAGTGTAAAAACTGACAAAGTCCTTATTATAAAGATGGTTTTTGCTATGTTGACCCTAAAGTCTTTGGAGTAAGCTATGCTTCAAAGAACACAGCTTAACAAAGATCTGAGTGCCTGCTGTGAACAGAGTACGAGGACAGGTGCAATACAAGTTTTCTAGTTAGCAATAATACACATATTGGCGAGCCTCCCTTTTCTTTACACAGTGAGGGCATTAGAGGCAATGTTTTACCTGGTAGAAACCTGTTTTTGCCCTATAAGGGGTAAATTGGCCTTGTTACTTGTAGTATACATACCTAAAGGTAAGATTCTGTTTATTCTTCAAGTTACTACTTAAAACAAATGGGTTTCCAGAGAAGCAAGACAGTTACACGTCTTATCTCTTAGTAGACCCACTCAGCTTTCCAAACTTAACAAGATTTCAGATATTTAATAAGTTTACATTTATATATATACACATATACACACACACACATATGCACATATATACTTGTATATATGTGTATATAAAACTTTATGGTCAAATGAACACTTCTGCATGTGTTTTCTCATTTGATACTAAGTCTCTGAAATGAGCACAGCCGTGGTTATCTCCATCTTGGAGATAGATAAACTGAGGCTTGTTCTTTGCCCCAGGTGTTAACAATTTGATTCCGAAACACATACATAGTAATTAAACCAACACTTGTTAAATGAGTACAAAGTACTCATTTGAGAATACATGTTTTAGAGGCTGGAAGTATAATGATGAATAAGCCGCACTCCTTCCTTGAAAGACTTTATCATCTAGAAGGGACACTAGTATTGAAGCAGAAACTTTTAAAAAAAGGTCGTGATCTCAGTGCGTTGAGACGGGCAGAGGGATAGCCCGACCATGCTCTTCTTCCCTTGTCAGACAGCATAAGGAAGTATTGTTTTCATTTCTGGAAACACATTTTGCAAAAGACACTTGACCAGGGGATGGAAACCAGTATGATGAGCGGCCTCTAGAACATGTCATACCATATTTAAGATTGGTTGAAGGAACTGGAACTCTATAACCTGAAGAAAAGTCACAAAAAGAACATAATAGAAGTCCCTAAATATTTGAAAAGATACATGAGAAGAAGGATTAGATTTGTTCTCTTTGGTCCCAGAGTGCAAAACCAGGAGCAGTAGATACAAGTTGGAGAGGTAAATTGAGGTTCTTTATAAGAAAAAAACCTTTCTAACAAATGATGTTTTTCAAAAGTGAATGAATTTCTGCTGGGGAATAGTTAAGGAAACTGTGGCACATGAATGCAGTGGAATATTACTGCATTGTAAGAAACAATATGATGAATTAAGAGAAGCATTTATGGGGGCAGCCAGGTAGCACAGCAAGTAAGAGCACCGGCTCCAGTGTCGGGATGACCTGGGGGATCAAATCTGGGCTCAGACACTTATCATCCCCCCAGAAACACCTGGCTATGTAACCTTGAGCAAGTTACTTAACCCCAATTGCTTAGGGATGGCCAGGTAGCACAGCGAGTAAGAGCACTGGCTCCAGTGTCAGGACGACCTGGGGCATCAAATCCGGGCTCAGACACTTATCATCCCCCCAGAAACACCTGGCTATGTAACCTTGAGCAAGTTACTTAACCCCAATTGCTTTAAAAAAAAAAAAAAGAGAAGCGTTTATGACATATATGAACTGATACAGAGAAGTAGGCAGAATCAGGAAAACAGTTTAAGCAGTAACTACAGCTATATATGTGAAAGCAACAACTAAGCAAAGTGAATGCTTTGAAATTATAATGACCAAAATTGGCCCCAAAGAAGAGATATAGGGATGCATTTTCTTCCCCTTTTTTGCAGACATGGGGGACTGTAAGTGTTGGAGCACTGCTTAAAATGTTGATCTTCTTGCTATGATGCCTAGTTTTACAAAAAAAAATTTTTTAATTCTTTGTTTTAAGCTATAACTCTCTGGGAGGGAGAAAGGAAAGGGAGAGCAACATATTGGGAAACATGAGTGATATAAAATGAAAGATGTTTTTAAAAGTTGTTTTTTTTTAACAAAAGAAGCAAATAGGCTGCCTTGGGAGAAGGTGTTTTCCTACTCATTAGAGCTCTTCATGTACAGTGGAGACTACGTTACTCATTCAGGGATTTTCACTCCTGTTAAAGATACACAGCAGTACAGATGGCCTCTGAGGTTTTGGTTACCCACCCTCTTTGTGACTATCTGAGCTGTATTCTTTATCGCTGTATGATATATACACAAAAGAGGTCAAAACAAAAGTCTGGGGTTAACTGGAAACCAGGACTCGTGACTCACTTACGGTGTATGAAGCACCCTTTCCACTATGCCACGTTGCCTTTCCACGACTTGGCTCTGCCCTTGAATAAGTCTCCTGACTTCTCTTGGGTTCCCTTTTAGTTAAACGGGAAAAAATAAACTTAACCTCAAAGAGGTGTTCAGTTCCACTAGTGATTATTAATTTCCTCCTCCGTGTTAGGTTCTGCAGACGAAGTATGGCCTCATGGATTCTAGTAGATTCAAGGGGCAGTCGATGGAGTGTCAAAGAACTTAGCCGAAAATGCTTTTCTCTGCATTTGTTCTGTGTGTGTGTGTTTTTCCTTCCAAACGATGTGGAAGGCAGGCTAGTATAGGTTGAGGTCAGTGGAGTCATTCTGTGGATGTAACTTCTTTATCAGTGTAGTAATTGGCAACTGCACTTAAGAGATCTGGAGAAAAAAAATGTTTTCATCATGAGAGGTTTAAGAAAGCGAAACATATAAAGGCATGAGAAATGTGATCTCACCAAGACAGACTTTCCCTCCAATAATGCAAATCCTAATACTTCTGTCTCTACATGCCCTGTATAATTCTTGTCCGTTTTCCTGCCATATGTTTTCCACAGGTCCGCTCAATGTGGACTTTAAATCAGCAGTCTGTGGCTCCTCCTAAGTGACTTAGACGCCTTCCTGTTTTGCTCCTACAGTTCTTTAACATCCTGTGACTTCTTCTTTGCCATCTCTTACACCCACCATGTTTCTTTCCATTATTCTTTGGGTGGTCCTCCATTTCTGCTCTTTAAAGGCTTTGCATAAAATGCTAGATTCAGAACTATAATCACAATACTATCACTGGCCTCTATGTCGTAAAATTAGGGTATGACAGAAACGAAGAGAAATTTTATTAATATCGAATGTCTCCTTTCCCTGCCAATATTATAGTAGTAGGCTTGTGGAAGATAGGAAGAAAGATAACATGCGGTTCTCCAGGAATTTATAGTTTGAGGAGATATGTCTAGTAGCTCCCTAAAAGGCTTATCATTATAAGTACCAAGTGAGCGTTAGAGAAGATAAGTACAAAAAGGCTGATGAGCATCACCTAGATCTTTCATCAGACACTTTCATTACATTTCTGTTCCATCAGAAATACATATTGGATACGTATAAGAATGCATGGTTGACTAGATGACTTCAAAGCAATAGGTGACATTTCTGTCACGTTATAAGAATAAAAGAAGACTTTACAAACCTTGTTTTATTTAATCCGTATAGCAGCCATGTAAGGTAAAAATTTTTTGTTTCTTTCGTGAGTAAATTTCAGATCAGTTTCTAATCTGTACAGATTACTTGGGGACACCAAGAGTTTGAGGAATTTGCCCAAAGATACACAATCATTATGGGTCAGAAGTAGGATTTAAATTCATGTCCCTCCAACAGTTGTTTCATCATGCTAGTCTTCTAGCTTTTCTTAACTTTCTATAAATTTCTCTAAACCATTCTAGAACTTAGCTGTTTTTCAGTTTTTCTCATTTCTTTGAGGGTGGTAACAAGCAAGTTTCATAAGTTTGTAAAAACTTTTGTTTCTTCCTACACATACTTTCAAGATTCCAGCTCAAATACAGCCACTTTTGCCACTGTTTATCACTTCCTACTGAAGTGATTTCTTCCTTCTCAGTGGATATATTAAGTGGTAAGGAGACAATCATTACCTTCCAGAAGTTTACATTTTAATATGGGAGAAAACATAGCTAAGAGAATGCTGACTTAGGAAGTGTGTTTTGGTCTAGAGCAGGGATGGGGAACCTGTAGCCTCGAGGCCGCATGTGGCCCTCTAGGTCCTAAAGTACAGCCCTCTGAATCTAAACTTCACCGAAAAAATCCCTTTAATAAAAAAATTTGATCTGTAAAGCTCGGACTCAGTCAAAAACACACCCAAGGACCTAGAAGGTTACATGTGGCCTCAAGGCTACAGGTTCCCCACCCCTGGTCTAGAAAGTCACAAGTGCAAATCTTAGGTCACTAACTAAATTATAAACTTTTAAAAGTTTTTCTTTTTTTATTCTGAATTTAACACCAAGTAAAATAAGTACTTATACAAAATAAATAGATTATATATGAAACTGTGAATCTCTGTGTACAGCTTGCTTTTCTTTTAAGCATATAACATGTAACTTTCAAAATTGCCCTGCCTGTCTGTTTTCTTTTGTTTTTTTCTATGAATATAAAAAATGCTTCAAAGGCTTTTTTTCTTATTCATTGGTCCCCTTCTCCTCCCATTAGAAAAAGAAAACCAAAACGAATATAACAAATATGCATAATCGAGCAAAATAAATTTCTGCATTATCCATGTCCAAAAATATATATAATGTATATATATATATATGTATGTGTATATACACACACACACGTACACACATATATGTCTTGTTCAATCCTCTAGTCCTTTATCTCTCTGCCAGGACATGTACATTAGTTATTATGGAGTTGTATGGTTAGTTAGTCAATGATACATTGATCAGAGTTCTTAAGTCTTTCAAAGTTGTTTGTTTTTACAATGTTGTTATTGTGTCAGTTTATATGTCTTCACAAGTTTCTCTGCAAATCTTTCTTCATTTCTTATGAAGCAGTAATATTCCATTACATTTTAAAAGTTACAACGTTCTTGAGGACAATAAATGTGGTTTGTAGGTTTTTATATCTCCCATAGCACGTGTGTAGTAAGCATTTAATAATATTTGTTAAATGACAATGTTCTAAAACTACATTTTTTTAAGAGTTTCAGGGCATTTTCCTTTTTTCTAAGATAAGGGAATTTGTCAAATGTATCTACATTTACCTTGCCTATAGACTGCGTAATCAACATGTATCTTTTGTATTAAAAGATTGAAATTTTTACTCCATCTGTATATGGAAATTTATATCCTTGTTTTCTTTTTGTTTCCCTTCTCTGTATGTTTTTCAGCTCCATTGTATTTTTTTAATATCATATCTTTGAGATATTACAGTATAGTGTAGTGATTAAAGTACTAGACTTGAATCAGAAAAATCTGTTTTAGCACTTACTAGCTGTGCAACCCTAGGTAAGTCATATCAACCTCAGTTAACTCATCTGTAAAATGGATGTAATAACACCTGCCTCACAGGATTGTTGTAAGGATAAAATCAAATGAGATGTTGTGAGTAAAATATTTATAAATCACTTAAGATTAGCTATTATAGTATGTGTGGTTACTAGTGGATTTGAACATAAGGAGGATACTTGGCTTTATAATACTTGATGTAGGCATTATTTCGCCATAATTGGATAAAAGACGTAAAATAGTAAAATATAAAAACTCTGCCTAAGAGAATTAAAGAATAAAAGTAAGAAAATATTAAGGAAGGCCTGCCTTAAGAGAATCAGTTTCTCATCCTGTCAAATAGCTTTTGTGTAATTTATAGCATTTTTATTTTTCTACAATAATTTTGGAGCTCTTCATGAATATAACAGATTATACATTCAGACTTAACGTTTATGTCCTGCATGAGAGTATCCTGGTTTCTTATTTTATATATAGACTAAGAGATTTGTTATTGGTGCTGTTTTTTTAATATTTAATTTTTTTAATGTTGTATTTGTTTTATTTTTAAGTCATTGTTGGCTATAGAACACGTAAACATGCATGCACTCTGAATCCTCCTTTGTAACTAAAAAAGGGGAGCAAAACTGATCTGTAGAGTGACTCCCGTGTTAGTGGATACACATGATTTGTCTCCTTGAATCCCTTACATCCCCACTCATGGGGGAAGAAGAGGTGTTTCGTTATCTGTTCTCTGGATCTAAAGGTAGTCATTAAAACAACTCAGAATTTATCTTCCTTTTACTATTCTTAATGTTTACATTAATGATTGTGTATGTTACAGAAATTCTTCTTTTAAATATGTTTTATTTATGCCTTTTGCTTTTACATTGTACTCATTTTTTACATACCTGTCAATATTGAACATTACTGTAGTGGCCTTTAAACCAGGAAGCCATTTCTCTAATAGTTTCCCATAATTTATATTGTGAAATATTTCCCAAGTAACAAATTCCTATGACGTAAAAATTTTAAACTAGGCAAAACTGAAAAATATAAGGGTGGTGTCCTATTAAGTTGTGATTAGAGTGAAACAGGCACATTTCCATGCACTTTAGGTTCATTGAAGAACTGATCTACTTGGCAGTCCTCAAACCTAATTGGAATTACATGACAGTGTTCATTGATTTGTAGAAAATGTAATGTGATGCTAGACAAAACTAATTTTAACCTTTAATGTCTTTAGTAGTTAACGATGAATCTAATCGAGATTCAGAAATCACTCCCAGGGAGCACCTGGGCTCCAGTGGTTCTCTACAGTCTCGTGAAGAAAAGCAAGAGCCAGTTGTGGTGCGACCTTATCCACAGGTCCAAATGTTGCCTCCCCACCACGCAGTGCCCTCTGGGGCTCCGGTCACCGTCACAGCCCCACCAGCAGCACATCTGACTCCAGCAGTACCACTTTCATTTTCAGAGGGACTTATGAAGGTAATTTAAAGGAAAGATTCAAATTTCGTGACAAGAAAACAGACCTATAATTTTTAGCAACCTCCCAGATGTTGTTAGATATGTGGCCTCATGATCATCTCCAACTTTTTGTGATTATTCTGCAGTTTTCAGGGGTGTGTGTGTGTGAGCGTGTGTGCGTGCGCACATGTGCATGCATGCATGCACATACACTGCTTGGCAATTGAACAACTATAGGTTTTTACCAGATGTTTCCCATGATTGATTTTGAAGTTAATTTCATTCTCTTAATTTCTTAATCTGATAGCCTTTTATCATGTCCTCATCTTTCTTGACCCTGGCCATTATTTGAAACTGTTGCCCATCTTCTCCTCCTGCATGCTTTCTCTCCTCGAGGTCTTTGTGACACTTAACTCTCTTGGTTCTCCTATTATCTCAGTTTCCTTTGCTAGTTCATCATCCACATAACACCCTTTTTTTTTTTTAAGCAATCGGGGTTAAGTAACTTGCTCAAGGTTACACGGCCAGTTATTTCTGGGTGTGGTGCTGAGTATCTGAGCCCGGATTTGATCCAGGTCATCCCGACACTGGAGCCGGTGCTCTTAGTTGCTGAGCCACCTGGCCGCCCCTAAGCAATTGGGGTTAAGTAACTTGCTCAAAGTTACACGGCCAGGTGTTTCTGGGTGGGTGCTAAGTGTCTGAGCCTGGGATTCGATCTCCAGGTCAGTCTGACACTGGAGCCGGTGCTCTTACTCGCTGTGCTACCTGGCTGCCCAACACATAACACCCTTTAACTGTGGCTATATTCAGGCTTCTGTCCTGGGCCATCTTGTCTATACATATTCTCAATCAGTCAGTTATCATTTATTAAGGATTTACTGTGTGCCACATATACAAAGCACTGGGGAGACAAAGAAAGGAAAATCACAGCTGTCCCTGCCCTCAAGAAGTGTACATTCTAATGGGGATATTATATAAAGAATTATGTACATATAAGACATAAACAGAATGGATGGAAGGTCATCTAGAGGAGAGGCACTTGCAACCCTCAGTAGTTGGAGGAGATGGGACGGCCTTCTCTAGGAGGTGGGCTTTGAGCTGAACCTTGTATAAGGCCAGGAAAGCTAAGAGACAGGAGGAAAAACATTCCAAGGATAGGAGACAGCCAGTATAGAGGCCGAGATGGGACATATAATATCATGTTCAGGGAACAGCAAGGAGTCCAGTGTCGCTGGATTGAAAATATAGAGAGAGGAGTTAGGTGTAAAAAGACTAGAAAGGTGGGAAGGGGGCAGGTTGCTCTGGGCTTTAGGTGCTAAGCAGAGAGAACCCTATACTTGATCTTGAGAACAGTAGGGAGCCACTGAGCCCTGCAGGGGGTGGGTGTATGGCATAGACATACCAACTTTTTAGGAAAATCCCCCTGGCAGCTGATTGGAGAGTGGACTGGAGTGGCAGAAACTTGAGCCAGTTTTAGACTAATTAGAAAGTTATTGCAGTTGTCCAGGCAAGAGGTGATCAAAGTCAGTACTGTGGTGGTAACTATGGGGGTAGAGAAAGGGGACGTTAGTTCTGGTAGACCTAGCTTAGACCGGTGTCAATTAGTTTAGGTTCAATGTAAGAAGAATAAGACACTTGTAGGTTATTCAGCAGTTAACAAAAGGAGATTTACTAAAGCCATAGCAGAAGAAAGCTATCCAACAAGGACAGACATTGAGGACATCCTGAATTTATTCAGTGGAGCCAAATTCCTTTGCCTAAGTGCCCATCGTGGTATGCTCTGCAGCTTCTTGTGGCTGTTTTGTATTCAGGAAACCAGAAAGTGCTGTCAGAAGCCTAGACCTTTGGTCCCCTGAGCCAGTCAAATCTCAAGGATGATTTTAATATTTTTTTTTTAAGGAAAAACAAGTGTAATTTTTCATGGGAGAAGGGGTTAGGATATTGCTCCCATTTCTGAGAGATGCTATAAAGGTAAAAATGGCAAGATTTAACAATAGATGAAATATGTGGAAGGATTTCAAGTGAGCAGCTGAAGATAACACCAAGGTTATGAACCTTGTCACTGGGAGGATGGTGGTATCCTCAATAATAATATCAAAGTTAGGAGGACTTTGGCAGGAAGAGTTGTCTTTGGATATTTCTGGGTTTGAGATGCTAAAAGGACATCTAATTTAAGATATCCAAAGTGGGCCTGGAGTACAGGAGAGTCAAGTCAGTAAGCATTTATTAAATACCTGTTATATATACTAGTCACTGCGCTAAGTGCTGGGGGTTCAAAGAAAGGCAAAAATATATTCCCTGCCCTCAAGGAATTCACAACCTAGTGGGGGAAGCAAAATGAAAACATCTGTGTACATTCAAGATGCAGACATGGTACATTGGAGATAATTTCAGAGAGGTTAAAAACTGGGAAAGCCTTGCAAAAGGTAAAACTTGAGCTAAGACTTGAAGGAAGCCAGGAGATGGAGGTATAGAGGGATGAGAAAGCGAGAAGAGCTTTAAGAAAAAGAGAGGAAAATGTTTTGGAATAGTCTGGTGAGTGGGATAGGGAGTTGTTTAAAAAGCTATAGATAGATTTGGCTTGCTACAGTGAGAGTCTAGTCGAGATGATGTTAATATAAATTTGTAATGGACCATATTAGCACAGTTTTGTGACTTTTCCCGGCTACGTTCAGCAGCACATAAATAGAAGTGAAGGAGATAGATCATGGAAATAATCCACAGTGTAATTTGCATTAGGAAAAGACAGCAAGGGAGTCAAGAGTAGAGGTCTGTTGTTGTTCAGTCATGTCAGAATCTCCATGACGCCATTTGGGGTTTTCTTGGCAGAGATACTGGAATAGTTGGCCATTTCCTTCTCTGAATCATTTTACAGATGAGGAAACTGAGGCAAACAGGGTTAAGTGACTTGCTCAGGGTCACACAGCTAGTAAGTGTCTGATGCCAGATTTGAACTCAGGAAGATGGGTCTTCCTGATTCTAGGCTCTGCGCTATACCCACTGTACCACCTAGCTGCCTTGATAGTGCAGAATTACCCAGTTCACCAAAGGGTCAAGATTGGGGAGGGAGAAGAGGGTAACCACTATAGGATTGATGTCCTGAGAAAGAACTAAGGGGTGAAGGAAATTGAGATCATGGTGGAACTGAAGAACAGGTTAGAGGTTATGATGCAAAGGAAAGATGGGACAATAAAAGTTTATGATCAGAAAAGGGAGTTTAGAAGTCATAAACATAGAAATAGAACAACTATGAGTGATGACAAGATGAAGGGTTGACCAGTTGACCATCTCTGTGAGTAGTTTAGGTGGGACATAGGAGGTCATAGGAATTGAGTAGTGATAATAATAGCTAGTATTTATTTAGTGCTTTAAGGTTTGACCAGCACTTTATAATTATCTCATTTTGTATTCACAGCAACTCTGGGAAATAGGTGCTGTTATCCCTATTTTACAGATGTGGAAACTGAGGCTTAGATTATATGACTTATGCAGGTCACCCAACTTGTAAGTGTCAAAAGCTGGGTTTGAACTCAGGTTTTCCGGACTCCAGATCTATAACTCTTTCCACAGCACTTTCTTCTATCTGCTTTTGGTAGAAAAAAGAACTTGGAGGTTAAGTATTTGAGGGAGCAAATTTCTTACTTGGTGATCTTAACAGCTACTGTGGGTTTATCCTCTCTGCAGTTTTAGTCATTCTGTGGAATTCTAGTTGCTCATCTCCAGTTGCCTATTAGACACATTTCAAACTAGGTATTTCAGAGACATCTTAAATTCTGCAAGTGCAAAATAGAACCTTTCCCTTAAAATCTTACCCTTCCACAATTTGTCTATTTCTGTTAAAGATACCATATTCTTCTACTCATCCAAGTTCATTCTGTTGGCGACATGTTCATCTCTTCACTCACTCCCCTTATCCAGTCAGTTGCTAGATCTCATTATTTTCTATCTCTTCGATATTTTTTCATCTATCCTCTCCTCTTCACCAAGCAGCTACCACCATATTTCAGGCCCTCATCAATTCTTGCCCAGATTGTGATCATTTTCTCATTATTATTCCTCAGATCTCTTTTCCTCCTCTCCGGCCTTTGCAGAATGGCCAAAGGCATTTTCTTAAAGCACGGGTCTGATCCGATCCCTTACTCAAAAAATTCTAGTGGCCCCCAGTTACATATAAGATAAAATATAAAGTCTTTGGCCATTGAAGCTCTTCACAGCTTGGCCCCATCCCGTTTCTTCAGCCTTCTTGTAGATTATTCCCTTTCAACCCACCTTAGTCCAGCCAAACTTGCCTTGCTATTGTCACATACGACATTCCCCTTCCCCTCTTTGGACCTTTGCACTAGGCATGGCCTCCTGCCTAGGATGCATTCCCTTCTCAGCACTCACTACTTCTTAGAGAATTAGTACCTTCAGACTCAGCTCCAGCACCTTACTTGTCTCCCAGATATCTGTACCCTCCCCTCCAAAATTGCCTCATCTCTACTTTACTTGTACTTATGAATCTTCATGTTTTTTGACCAACAGTAAATCTCTTTAATGGCAAAAATTACTTTATTTTTGCCTTTAGGGCCTTCTGCATCTAGCATAGAATCTGGTACATATGGAACAATGTTAATTGATTGAAGCCAATGACAATTACATGGGAATATTTTGGAATTTGAGGTTGTTGGGGTTTTGGGGTTGTTGTTTTTTTTAACTTCTGAGGACATCCTCTCCCTGAGCATCATCACTCTAGACAATTCCAGCATCCCATTAATTCACATTGGGATGAAATGGCTATCCCAGTCTTACTTACTAATTAAAATGAACTCTGACTTCCCTTCTAGCTTTTTATGTAAGGATTTGGATGAAAGATGAATTTCTCTTGAAAAATTATTGCTATTATTTCTCTTTGCAGCCACCTCTGAAGCCCACCATGCCGAGCCGTCCCATTGCTCCTGCTCCACCTTCTACCCTGTCACTCCCCCCAAAGGTCCCAGGGCAAGTGACTGTTACGATGGAGAGTAGCATCCCTCAAGCTTCAGCCATTCCTGTGGCAACAATCAGCGGACAACAGGTTGTTTTATAAAATAAGATACCGGGCTATTCTTGATCTTCACTCATTGAACACCATTGTGGCATATTATATTGCATGTCACCTGTAAGACTCGAGATGGAAATATACTTGGCAGGTGAAGAGCTAGTAGGGGCAGAAATGAGTAGCACATTTTGCTGTTGTTTGTTTATTCTTACCTGTTGATAGTTACACTCTAGTGAGGCCAGAAGGGCTTCATAGCAGTAAGGAAGAGTGAGCAAAGAAGTGATCGGGGCAGAAATAAATTTTGTTTGGCCAGGATAAACACAATATATTGATAGCAGCATTGGAAATGTAGATAACTGTGTATTTAAAATTGCCACATCTTACGTGTATCTGCATGCATCCTACTAATTAATTAGGCCAGAAGCAGTTGATGACTTCTTAGAAAATTTATTAATTCCCTAATTCCGTGTAGTACTTGGCCTTTGCATGCTTGCTATCTGAAAGCAATTTTTGTTCACACAGAGGATTTACAATCAACTTTTAAGCTTTAAGCAAGCACATTAAATACCTTGTTACTCCTTTTTTGTTGTTGTTACAGGGACACCCCAGCAATTTGCATCATATTATGACAACAAATGTACAGATGTCCATCATTCGTAGTAGTGCACCTGGGCCCCCTCTTCACATTGGAGCTTCTCATTTACCTCGAGGTAAATTATGCCAGCTTTTGTCCCAAACGTTTGAATAGGACAACCAGACAGGCTTTTTATGATGGTGTGTAGAATGTTGCACAAAATATCTCAGAGTATTTTTTTCAAGGATAATGTTTCACACAATAGTTGTGTGAATTGAAATCATAGGTCTAGTGTCTATCCATAGTAGTTGAATGTAAATTCAAAACTATACCATATTTCTAGCATGTTCCAGTTTGTCTTTTGTCCTGAAGTATCAAGCAAATGAATGGCATGATATTGTTGTATACATTTTGTATATTTTCAGTCCTTTATAAAATCTACATAGCCTATCAGCATGGTTGACTTAAATTGATCTTATAACTTTCTTTACCACATACATGCTGTTCTGGTAATCACTTTTTGTAGCAGATGAAGTCAATTGAAAATAGGCCATTTTAGTCATCAAAAAAATGCAAATGATGGTACAGAAGCAAAAAAATAAAACAATTTTTAAGACATTTCTGTAGGCCAGTTTTATTTATAGATAGGCCATAAATCTTTTTGGTAAATTTTTTTTTGTCAGACACACATGCTTTTTTTTTTCCTCCAACTTGGAAAACATCCATAATAATAGAGGAATGGCTTAGACAGGAAGATCTGAGTTCAAATCCTGCCTCTGTGACTGAGCAAATAACAGAACCTCTCAGCAGCCTGAACTAGAAATTGCAGAGAAGGTAATGGCTTTGCGTTGGTATAAGGAATTTCCTCACCTAGGGTTTTCCTCTATCAGTGAAATTATAGGTCTAGTGTCTATCCATAGTAGTTAGTAAATACATGCCTTTTGAAGAGTAGAAGCATTTTAATATATTGGACTAGCTCGTACTTTCAGTTAAGTACTGAAGGTTTGTTGTTGTTCAGTTGTGTCTGATTCTACATGACCCATGGACGATGTCCATGGGTTTTTCTTGGCAGAGATACTGGAGTGGTTTGCCATTTCTTTCTCCAGTGTGTCTCCATTTTACAGATGAGGAACTGAGGCAAGTAGTAGTTAAGTGACTTGTGCAGAGTGACACAGCTAGTAAGTGTCTGAGGCTAGGTTTGAACACAGATCTTCCTGACTCTAGGCTTGCTGCTACATCTGCTGTACCACCTAACTTCCTGTAACTATGGTTACTTAGCCTATTGTCTTTTTTCTAGTGTTTTTTTTTCCTAATGAATGGAATTGGTATTAATTACATTTTTGAAACATGACAGATCATTTTATTAATTAAGAATGCAATTTCATCTTTTAGGTGCAGCTGCTGCTGCTGTGATGTCCAGTTCTAAGGTAACCACGGTCCTGAGGCCAACTTCACAGTTGCCAAATGCGGCTACAGCTCAGCCAGCAGTACAGCACATCATTCATCAGCCAATCCAGGCAGGTGATGGTCTTGGGAGGGTATTCAATCAGCAGACATATATTGAGTAATTGACCACTACTAGGTGCTCCAGGAAATAGAAAGAGAACTAAAACACAGTCTTGATTCTCCAAGAGTTTACATTCTAGTTGCAGAGAAAAGACATAACACAAGAGTTAAATATAGATCCTAGGTGTTAGAGGAGTTCAGAGGAAGGATAGAGAGACTGGGAAGTAGTGTGGTAGGTGAGAGCTGAAATAACTGAGACAACAAAGGTACAGGCTTCCAAACTTACCGATTTATTAAGCAATGCGTACCAGTTGCCCAACAAATTTGAGACCAGTAGCTTTCTCTAGCTTTGGCACTGGACCCAGAATACAAGGGAAGACAGATTTTTATGCATTAAAAACTATCAAATAAGATCAATTAATTAAAAGAACATAACCAGGATACAAAATTAGGTAATCTGATTTCTGATTGGAAGAAAGATTGGGGATTTTTCTAGTTGAGGTGGGGAAAGTGAATAGGTGCAATTCTCTTAAATTAGAAAGGTTTATATTCAGTTAAAGGAAGATAGAAATAATTACTGATTAAGCAGTACAGGCCAGTTTTCAGATAAAGCATATGGGTTGCTTGAAATGTATAATTGTGAGAAAACTCCTTGCATCAATCTTTGGATTTAACAGGATTTCTGATCAGCATAACCCAGCTCCTTAGCTAAGGGTCTCTAAGCAGCAGGTAGAAGTGGTCCAGCTTCCCAGACATGCAGGGCTAGGTTCAAACAGTTTGATAACATTTTCTCCCCACAACTGAATAAAGTTTTCACACAATTCAAAAATTGAAATAGATCCATAATTGAATAGAAAGGTTACCGAACTAGCTCCAGAATTGAGTTGCAAGATAGAGTCAATGTGGTTCCCTTAATTCCCACTACCACTTGAAGTTGTAATCCCCTCAGTAGCAGGACCTCATTGCCATACCTTGTGTCCAACAGCACTTGGTAGAGTGTTGACTTTAGAATCTGTTCTCTGCATAAGATGGGATTCCAGTATAAACCAGGTTAGCTGGAGGAAAAGATTTATATAAGAGAGCAGGTGATGAAATTGAAAGGGTAATTGTGTCATCGATTATACAAGACCTTAAATAAAATTTCATTTTACACTGTGGACAGTGAAGAGTTATTTCAGTTCTTTGAGCTGCTGATGAGTGTTAATACTTAAAGTCTTATTTTAGGGAGGTTATTAATCTGGTCACTTTGTAAAAAGATAAATTGGCAGGAGGAGAAACCAAAGACAGGAAAAATCAGGGGGAAATAATCACCTGAGGGCATAAGGGTCTGCATTAGCATGGTACAATGAGAGTGTAAAGAAAGGGACAAGTGGAAGAAACATTGTGGGCTAGGATCATAGGATCATACATTTATAGTAGGGCAGGGGCCTTAGAAGCCATTCAATCCAACTCCTCATTTTATAATAAGGAAATAGGTCCCGAGAAGTTAAAGGATTTGTTCCGAGTCATTCAGATTGTCATTTGCAGAACTAGGATCCAAGGTCAGGTCCTCCAATTCTTCTCCCTCCCTCTTCTCCTCTTGTTCCATACTACTTCCCAGGAAGAGGCAGAAATTAAACTTGACTCTTAAGGATTTGAGCTTAGGTGACTGATTAGACAATAAAATATTAGGAAGTCTCCACCTGGCTGTGGGGTAGAAAAAGGATAAGTGTAGTTTTAGACCTAATGCTAAAAGCTGTGGCTGGATATCCCCATGGAAATATCTAGCAGGTAGGAGCCACCCTGGACCTTTCCCATCCTTTTGAAGAATGGAGTCTGCCTTGAGAACTAAATGTTTGTTTTGTCTAGCTCTCTAGTGCAGTCTATTTGAAAAGAATCTTGTAATAGGACAGTTCTCAACAGGATGTCTATAAAGTTCCCCTTACAATAGGTAAATTACAAATCTTAGGACTAACTCAAGTTGTAAGAATCGCAAAGGAGAATTTTTATCATGGTTATATTTGGAAATTTGAATACAAAATTTTCCAAACAACATTTAGCCTCTGGAATTTTCTGGCTTTTGATGATACTATTTCCATCTATAACCACCCTGAAAATCAATATTTCCTTTTGGTTTCTGAATCGTGGACATTAAAGATCGCCAAGAAATACATTTGTTTTTCTGAGCTATCAAAGAATTCTCAGCTTGTCAGCTAAGTACAACATTATAAATTCCTTATTTTACTTTACATTTTTAAAATGACATATTTTTTTTTTCTATTTTCAGTCTCGTCCCCCAGTGACCACCTCAAATACCATCCCTCCTGCTGTGGTAGCAACTGTTTCAGCCACCAGAGCTCAGTCTCCAGTCATTACAACAACAGCAGCTCATGCTACTGATTCAACCCTTAGGTGAGTGGAGAACATGAAGACCAAAGTGATACTAAATTGAAAGAGGTGTATTTCATAATACTTTAAGAACTTGGTGAAAGGACTCAGCATGAGAAGAATATATTACTGTGTACTCTACTGTTATTCCTAGGCTGGGTTGGGCTCTTTAGAGGTGCTGTATGATCCAGTGACAAATGAATGAACTTATGAAATACAATCTTATTTCCAAGTCATCCATAAAACAATTTTGGCTGGATATCTTTAGGAAAGAATTTTTAATGAGTTCAGCTTTACATTGTTGTAAATTTTTTGTTAAATAAATTTGAGAATTGTTACATAACTGTAAGACTGAACTGGAGCACTTGAATAAATTATCTTCAAAAGTAGAATAATGTAAGTATGAGTTTCAAAAAGAGAGGACTCGGAAGGGTCAGCAAATTCTAAGTGTCATTTCATTTTCCCATCTAGCTGTTACTTCCCTGTAAATAAAAAGCACTAGTCTTGACTGAAATACATATATTCTGTGCTGCTGATAGAGATACTTTTTGAAAAATAGTCAACTACTAATTATAGGGAGTTATAGTATATAGAATTTGAAATCTACCAATAACCCTAAGCATCGTTTAAACTAGTAATTTTTGGGGTTTTTCCCCATTTAATTTTTCAACAGAGGCAATGAGAAACAAAAAAAGTTTAGCTCTTTATTTCAAGAACAGTGTAGATGCTTCCAACCTGTTGTGTAAAAGCAAATGAATTTAAAGACCACATAGACTGATGAATTGACCTGTCTTGAATTTTAGTACTTCTTTTTAAAGGGAGGGGGAGTGAAATGGTAATGTCCTGTCCACAATATAAGTGTAAAAAATAAAATTAAGTAAATATTTTTGCAAAGTATCATTTCATTTGTAGATTCATAGTTGAACACTATAATGTATAGACGTTAGTAAATCAAAAGTTTGAAAATATCCACCATCACACCAATGAAGATAATTATTTCTCTTTTAAGAATGTTAATGACACCTCAGTACAATTTGAAGAGTACAGTTTAGCTGGGTATTCATTTCAGTAATCTGGTCAGAGGCCTAATGTGGTTTAAAATAAGTTCTTTAGAAATCCAGAAAAATACAGCTTTCACTCTAATACAGCATAAATGAAAAAATACAAAGGTCTGCTATCTCTCACACTGAAGAGCTACGCCCATGAATCATGTCTTTGAGTAGTCTGTAAATAATGTCTTATGTGTTTTCAGTCGGCCAACCTTGTCTATCCAGCACCCACCTTCTGCAGCAATTAGTATTCAGCGTCCTGCCCAGTCAAGGGATGCAGCCACCAGAATCACATTACCGTCACATCCAGCTATCGGCACACCAAAACAGCAGCTTCATACCATGGCTCAGGTAAAACTCTAGGGCTCTTATTGGCTCCAGAACCAGAATGTGAAAGCCATTAGTCATGATCTGCTCCTTCTTAGAGTCTATTTGATTTTAAACTGGAACAGAATAGAAAATATTCCTGATGAGCACAATTTTGTGTTGTTTTGTTTACTCTTCTATAGAAGACTATCTTCAGTAGTGGCACACCAGTGGCAGCAGCAACTGTGGCACCCATTTTGGCCACCAACACCATTCCCTCAGCAACTACGGCTGGTAAATGTCAATATTTCATAGTGGTATTCCCACTTTTTCTTTAAAATAGTAGGAAAAGATGAAAGGGGTGGGGAGAAGAAAGAGAATTTAGAATTGAAAATTTTTAAAATATATTCTCTAAAAAGAAAAAAAAAAAGATTTTTTCCTTTTATTTTCTTTAACTGACTTTTCCTTGCCTACTTTGGAAAGGATGATTTGAGTATTTGAATTCTTGTTTGTTTCTAACTCATTGATGTTTCTCTGATTTGAAAATATGAGGATAGTAGAAATAGCTGTTTAGGATTTATTTTTTCTTTCCAGGATCTGTATCACACACACAAGCCCCCACAAGTACAATTGTCACTATGACCATGCCCTCGCATTCGTCTCATGCTACTGCAGTGACCACCTCAAATATTCCAGTTGGTAAGTGTCTTAGAGAGGGGGGAAAAGGGAAGTTTAAAAGAATTTTCTTAGGACATTCTGGTGAAGCCACTATTTTCTTGGTCAGTCTGTGTCAGTTTTAGCAGATGGCTCTAATTTATTTTTGTATTCTTTTGAAACATTTGAGGGTTGCAATAAGGAACACGTTGGAGGATAACTAAAACTTTTGACCAATCCTGAAACTTTGATATACTCATTAATCTTAATTTTCTTCCTCATTAACTCCTCTCCTTCAGCACACTCTCCAAAAGGTGTTGCAGCCAGTTCTTATATACTAAAGAATCAATAAGTTATATAACTGTTACTGAACTATAGTTGCTTAAAGCACTAAAACATATGGATAATGCAATAAAGGGTAGCACTGAACAGTGAGTAACCCAAATTCTAATTTGAGTAGTACCAGCTTAGGCCCGTTTATATTAACTAATCTGTGGTTAGTTTTATCTAGCTATAAAAGATGGTAAAAATTTTATTTAAAAATTGGTAGGCGCAACTGGGAAATAAGATATACAGGCACTGGGGCATAGAGATCCACCTTGCCTTACTGGAAAGTCGGAGGGGGATGAGGGAGGATATAGGAGAGAGCAGATTGGGGGAGGGGATAAACAGTGGGATCGCTGTTTTGGGGTGGTGGGTAGGGGAAACACGGGGAGAAAATTTGTAACTCAAAATCTTGTGGAAATGAATGTTGTAAACTAAAAAGTAAACATAAGATTTAAAAATTGGTAGGCAGATTCATTCTCTCTGCCTCAGTACTCTATACAAACCCAGAGTCCCAGCCTCCCTCCTGGGGTACCCCGGCACTAGCTGTGTGGTACTATGGGCTGCACCTCCTCTGTCCCATTAGAGACCTTCATTTCGTTGTATTGACTTTTTTCATCAAAATTCCTGTCGACCTGGTGGGGCGGAGCCAAGATGGCGGAGTAGAAGCACGACCCTCCTGCAGCTCCGGCTTCCACCCTCCCTAATCCATGTAAAAAGGGGACTCTAAACAAACTTTGGAGCTGCAGAACCCACAAAATGGCACAGAGAAGCTAACCTCCCGCTGAGAACAGCCCGGCAGGCCGGCCAGCGCAGCGCTCTGGGAGCCGAGCCCAGCCCCACGCTTAGGCTTTAGCCCCAGGGCGGGCCTGACCAGCCGCCAGCCAGAGGGACTCCAGATCAGCAGCAGCTGTGGCCGTTTCCAGATTTATCAACACATAGATGCGAAGGACAAGGTGAGAGGCCAGTGCATTCTGGACTTTGGGACCCAGTAAGTGGGAGTGAGTGGCTTTTACCCCCGGGGCGAGAAACCGCTGAGACTCCGGGCACAGCCTGCCAGCGCCACGTGGCGGCTTCAGCTCCTGGCCTGCAGAGTGTAGGGGGACCAAGCACCAGTCTGAGGGGTCATCGCTCTTGCTTTAACCTGCTTGGATCTGGATTGCAGTCTAGGGTGGAGGTCCTGGGGTGTGTGTCCAGCTTGCCAGAGCGTGTGGAGACCTCAGAGAGGGCACCCATCTAATACCTCCGGCAGCTGAGAAAACCCCAGCGTTTGGGACGAAAACTCCCCTGTCTGGTGGCAGAGTCCTACTGTGGCAAAAAGCCCAAAAGTCAAATCATTGAGTGGCAAAATGAGCAGGCAAAGGAAACAAAGCAGACAGAAGATTCCAACATTACACTCCTATTTTGGGGATAAGAAGGAGCAAGGCATGGAACAGGAGGAAATCAGTGAAGTCAGAACTCCTGCACCAAAAGCTTCAAAGGAAAATACAAGCTGGTTACAGGCCATAGAGGACCTTAAGAAGCAGATAAGAGAAGTGGAGGAAAAATTGGGAAGAGAAATGAGAACAATGCAAGAAAATTATGAAATGAGAGTCAACAGCCTGACTGAAGAAAATAATACCTTAAAAAACAGACTGATTCAAATGGCAAAGGAGGCTCAGAAAGGCAATGAGGAGAAGAATGCCTTAAAAAGTTGAATTTGCCAGATGGAAAAAGAATCTCAAAAGCTCAATGAGGAGAATCATTGCTTCAGAATTAGATTGGAGCAAATGGAAGCTAATGACTTTATGAGAAATCAAGATGCTGTTAAACAGATCCAAACAAATGAAAGAATAGAAGGCAATGTGAAATATCTCATGGGAAAAACCACTGACCTGGAAAATAGATCCAGGAGAGATAATTTAACAATTATTGGACTGCCTGAGAGCCATGACCAAAGTAAGAGCCTGGAAAGCATCCTCCAGGAAGTTCTCAAAGAAAACTGCCCTGATGTTTTAGAACGAGAGGGCAAAATAGTGGTTGAAAGAATCCACCGATCACCTCCTGAAAAAGATCCCAAAAAGAAAACTCCTAGGAATATTATAGCCAGGTTCCGGAATTCCCAGATTAAGGAGAGAATATTACAAGCAACCAGGAAGAAACAATTTGAATATTGTGGAAACACAATCAGGATAACCCAGGATCTGGCAGCTTCTACACTGAGGGATCGAAGGGCCTGGAATGTGATATTCCGGAGGTCAAGGGAGCTGGGATTAAAACCAAGAGTCACCTACCCAGCAAAACTGAGTATCCTGTTTCAGGGGAAAATATGGTCATTCAGTGGAATACAGGACTTTCAAGCATTCTTGCTGAAAAAACCAGAGTTGAATAGAAAATTTGACATTCAGATACAAGAAGCAAGAGAAGCATGAGAAGGTAAACAGGGAAAAGAAATCATAAGGAACTTATCAAAGTTGAACTATTTTTTTTTTTTTAAGCAATTGGGGTTGAGTGGCTTGCTCGGGGTTGCACGGCCAGTTGTTGTTTCTGGGTGTGGTGCTGGGTGTCTGGGCCCGGATTTGATCCGGGTCATCCCGGCACTGAGGCCGGTGCTCTTGCTTGCTGAGCCACTTGGCCGAAGTTGAACTATTAACATTCCTACATGGAAAAACAATAATTGTAACTTATGAAACTTTTCTCAGTAGTTGAAGGGATTAGAAATATATATATTATGTATATATATATATATATATATATATATATGTCTTTATATGAGGGTATGCAGGCATATGAATACATATGTGAATGTGTGTATATATGTTTATAGGTATACATAGATAGAGGGCACGGGACCAATTTAACAGGAAGGGATGATACTTAAAAGGTGAAATTAAGAGGTGAGAGGGATATAATGAGAGGAGATGGGGAGAGACAGAGTGGGGCAACTATCTCATACAGAAGAGGCAAGGGAAAATGGTTACAATGGAGGGGAAGAATAGGAAGGCAAAAGGGAATGGGTCAACCTTATTCCTATTGAATCTGGCTTGAGGAGGGAGGGAAATACACACTAAATAGGGGATCTCACCCTCCAGGAGAATGTGAGGGGGGATGATGGAAGGGAGGGCAGGCTGGGGGGGAGGGAAGTTGGAAGCACCCACTTTTGAAAAGGGACAGGATCAAAGTAGAGAATAGAACAAGTGGGATGTGTGATAGGAGGGAGGGAAATATAGTCAGTCTTTTACAATATATCTGCTATGTTATTGTTTTGCATTAGCCACACATGTACAACCTATACTGAACTGCTTATCTTCCCAGTAAGGGTGGGTGATAAGGGAGGAAGGGAATGAATCTGGAATTCAAAGTTTTAAAATCAAATGTTTAAATATATATACTATTATCAATATTGTTTTACATATAATTGGGAAATATAGAGATCCACCATGCCCTACTGGAAAAGTTGAAACGGGTATGGGAGAAAATATGGGAGAGAGCAGATCAGAGGTGGGGATATCCTGTGGGAATGCTGTTTTGGGGGGATGGGTGGGGGAAAAACGGGGAGAAAATTTGTAACTCAAAATCTGGCGGAAACGAATGATGTAAATCAGAAGTTAATAAAGCATTTAAAAAAAAATTGGTAGGCAAAAAAGGGTCTTATAGAGGACAAAAATTAGAATCACCTACTTAGAAAAGTATTGGTCTTTTACTCCTCAGAATCTATAGGTTTAAAATAGTAGATATACGGGGCGGTTAGGTGGTACAGTGAATAGAGCTCCGGCCCTGGAGTCAGGAAAACCTGTGTTCGGATCCGGCCTCAGACACTTTACACACACACACACACACACACACACACACACACACACACACACAAAACTAGCCATGTGACCTTGGGCAAGTCGCTTAACCCCAACTGCCCTCCAAAAAGCAAAAAGAAAAAAAAATAGTGGATATAAATAACTTGAATATTATATTATCCATTGAGACTTGAGGTCACTTTCTGGGAGTGTCACATACTTGGTTATTAATTTTTCTGCTATTTCTTTACCTGTCAGAATAACTATAGTATATTTAACATATAGACCAATCAGAAGGCCAAGGTGAAAGGGGATGAGAATCTAAACTAGAGTTGTGTCTATCAGTGGAGAGAAGGGGATATATATGTGAGATGTTGTGAAGGTTAGGAACAAGATTTGACAACAGATTGGATATGTGGGGTGTGTGTGACAGCGAGTTGTTAATTATGATACCATTGTGGTAGGGCTGTGGAACTAAGAAAATGGTGCTACCCTTAACAGTAATAGGGAATTTTAGAACTGGAGGGGTTTTGAGGGAAGCTAATGAGTTCTGTTTTGACATGAGTGATAATATTTACAGAACATCCAGTGTGAGATGGCCAGGAGGGAGTTGGAGAACATTAACAGAGAGCTAGGTATAGCCATTTCTCACTTAATGTAAGTGGCCCCACACCTCTGCAGAGAAGAGACTTCCCAAGCACTAAAGCCAGAACACCTGGCCAGGGGCTGCACCAGTGCTATTTGCAATGTGAATTTACTTAAAGTGAGGGTTTTCTGCGAATGGATATGGACCTCATTTATGTGTAGATGATAATTGAACCTATGGGAACTGATAAGATCACCAAGTGACAAAGTATTGAGTAAAAAGAAAAGGGGGACCAAGGACCCCCACAGAGCACGATATCTAAAGAAATAGAAAAAGACACAAGAATAGCTAGAAGAAAATCAAGAAGGAGTATTATCATGAAAACCTAGACAGGAAAAAATACCCAGGAGGAAACGACCATCTAAAGTGGCAGATGCTGCAGAGAGTTTAAGGGGGATCAAGTCTGAGAAAGAGACATTAGATTAGGCAGTAACCCTATTAAAGTGAGTGACATGGTTCATGACATAGACATACATTCACTTTTTCTCTTTTCTGGGTGAGCCTTCTTATCTCTGTTGGCTCTTTTTTGGGGGTTGGGGTTTGAGTTGAGGTATCCTGCCTCTCACAATGACCTCCTATCTAGTGCTATCCCTAAGGGTAACACTGTTACTCCTAGGATGAGGTCAGATGGTACAAGTGCTGAGGATATAGCCTTTTCTGTTGGCCCTGGCCCACTTATAAGAAACCTCAAACCTGAGACAATACCACTTCTGCTACTTTCTCATGTTCTAGTACTGCCTGCCCAGCAGTGAAGAAACTGGGGCTCACTCTACCATCTCTGGGCCTTGGTCCACCCAGTTATAAAGTTTTGTGTTAATTGGTACTTTAGATAAATTATATTATTATTCTGATATCTTTTAGCTCCTTAGAAATGCATGGCTGTGCCTAACACTAAAATATCAGTCGTTTTCCTCTCATTATAAAATTGTCCTTTTATAAAATTTAAAATGTCCTATTATAAAATTGTTCTTTTACTGCATGCCTTTGCATTAAGATGCAAATTAAAACTAATGATAAATTTTCAGGTACATCATATAAAACTGTAGGTATGATTGATTATGTTGGATGAACACCGTGAAAATCTTTTATAAGGACAGTTTGTTTTAGTGCTATCAATTTCAGTTTATCGTTTGCTTCCCTAAATTATCCTCAAATAACCACAGTAGAAGTAGTTGAAGAAATAACAACACTGATGGTCATATAAGCATCAGATTAGAACAGAACTGCCGCCTTTCATTTACATAGCTAATATTTCTGTAATACTGACTTTTTGTGTTTCTACCTATAAGATTTCATTAAATTCTAAGGACCCTGACGATTTCCACCAGTAGTTACCAAATAGCCCTTTAAAGAAAGAAATCTGCTACTTAACGTTCATTATCTTCTGATTCTCTCAATCTTTTGACTAGTTGTGAATAAAAATTTCTTCTGTGATTCGATCTTATACCTTTGATCTTACTCTAGTAAACTGTATGTTTGTTTGATAAGTTTGCTTTTTATAAGACCTGTTGGGCTTTATCTTTTTATTCTTTTATTTTGAACACACCAGAGAAAGAGAGCGAGAGTATTTCCATATTCGCAACAGAATATAAAAAGGATTGCATATAAAGCTATGAGTTTCCATTTCATATTGCTTGGTTTTCTTTTAAAGTACACAATAAATTTTGTGCATCATTTTCAAAAACTGTCCTGTTTGTCTATATTTCCTTTTGTTCTGCACATTTAAAAAAATATTTCAGTGGTCCTCTTTTTTTGGCATCAGTCTTCCTAACTCCACCCATCCCCATCTAAGAAAAGCACTAAAAGAAAAAAAACTTGTAAAAAAAAAATTAGCAAAGTCAAGCGAAATGAATCCATATCATGACCATGTTCAGAAATATAGTATTTCTCTTAGTGTACTTTGAGTGTACATCACTCCTCTTTCATGGGGTGTGTTTAACATTTTTTACTATAGGTCTTCTGGAGACATGATTGATCATTTTGCATCAATCAGAGCTAAGTCTTTTCAAAGTTGTCTTTCTTTACATTGTGTTGACCTCAAAAAAATTGTATTCTTTGTTCTGCTCACTTCATTCTATATCAGTTCATACAACCCAGGATTTTCTATAGTTGTCTTGCCATTTCATTATTATTTCAGTAATTTTACTTTCATGTACCACACTTTGTTCAACCATTCCCCAGTTGACAGTCTGACCCTTAGAGTCTAGTTGTTTTGTTTATTTTTTCTCTTAAATTCTCTTTCAGGACCAGGAAATTTGTTTTGTATGCAAACATTCCCTCTTTATCTTCCCTCTTGATTATGCCTCCCATCTCTACATTTTCACTGTCCTTTGATGTATTCACACATGTGGTTATCTGTCTATGTAAAGCCCTGTTTTGTCCATTTCAGATAGCTTGCTGTCCTCACTACCTCATCTTGGCTTATATCCCCTGTCTTCATTCCACCGCATCTATGAGAAGTAGAAAGTTCTGTTCCCTTCTGTTCATCTACCCTAGTGTATTCCTTTTATTCTCTTTTCTCTTCCCCCTCTTCAGATCTTTAGACTAGAACCAGTCCACCCTCAGGACCACTGTTTTTACTTTTTTAGCTCCCTAAATACTCTTTGAAGACATTTAAGTTCTGAAGGGATACTTGTTTTTCTCCCCAGTAATAGAATTACATTATCAAAAAGCTCCTTCCTGTTGCTCAAATAAATTTACCTTTCTTGGTTTCTCTGAATTCTTGTGTTTGTATTTCAGTGTTCCTCCTAAATTTTGATCTTTTCATCAGAAATGCTTGAATGTCAAATGCTCTATTCATTGTCTTCTTTTCCCCTATAGAATTATACTTTGCTTTGTTGGGGAAATTATTCTTGGTTGTAAGTCTCAATCTTTTGCCTTTTATATTCCAAGGTCTTTTCTCTTTTACAATAGAAACTGCCAAATCTTGTGATCCCTGTAAAGGTTCCCTGGTATTTCAATTCCTTCTTTCTGTGTGTTTGCATTGTTTTTCCTTTGCTGTGGAAACTTTATGTTTTGACTTTGATATTCCTGGAATAGAGCATCATAACATTGTACCATATTACTATACATCCAGTACAGAGATATCTCCCTCGTTTGAAAGGAGACTAGTTACTGCCTTTAAAATATACCTTGTTTTTTCCCTTTTCAACTCCACAAACACTTATTAAATGCATACTGTGGGAAAGGCACTGGTGGGTACTGGGGATAAAAAATGCCTTCCCTCAAGGAATTTACATCTAGTTGGGAGTTATGTCATATACAAGTAATGTGCATAGAGGTCAAACAGGTGTAAGGGCATATGAATCACTTGTAGGTGAGTTAGATTCAAGATAGTCATCTTGGAGGAAGTAGCCTCTGAATTGGGCCTAATGTATAAAGGGGTGTTTCGTCAGCTTAATAAAAGGAAGAAGTTAACATTCTATTCTAAGCATAGAAAAGGTTGCTTCCAGGAGGTGTGGAAACAGGAGAGAAGGCAAGACAAAGTCAAGGAACAGTGAATAATGTAGCTTTAGTGCAACAAAGGAGACAAAGGTAAATATGAACCAAATTAGATTGAAAAGGTAGCCAGGAACACAGATGAGTACCAGCCTCATAAGTCATATTTCAGTAATACTTTAAGGTTTACAAAACATTTGCCTCACAACTGGTCTTCAATTAAGTATTTTACAGATAAGGAAACCAAGAATTATACAGATTAAATGACTTAACCACAGTCACACATCCCACTAGGATCAGGAACCAAAACTAGAATTGAGGTCTCTCTTGATTCCAGCCTAGTTTTCATTATTCCATGTTGTCTGAGTTTGTTTATTTAGAAAACAAAGGAGAACCACGCAAGTTCTTTGAGCAAGGGAGAATATAATTTGGTATTTACATTAGGAACATTCCTTTGGGATGTGAAGGAATGGTTGGAGAGACTGGAGGCAGGAGGCCAAGTTGAAGGTCTCTTCAACTTTATCCAGAGTCTTCAGCTGAAAAAGATCATCTTACAGGTTGTCTGGTACATCCTGTACCTGAACAGTAATTCTAGCTTCAGCATCCCATCAGGTGGTCATCCAGGTTTCATTTGACAGTCTCTAGTGATGGGGAATTCACCAGTGTAGAAGTAGCACATTCCAGTTTTGAACAGCAGTAGTTTTTTTATACACACGCACACATGTTTGTGTGCATATATGTAGATAGGTAAATAGATATATCTTCATATACATCTTTATATTGAACTGCATTTTACCTTTCTGCAACTTCCACTCATTGGCACTAATTTTGCCTTCTGAGATTAAATAAAACAAGTCTAATCGTTTTTCTTGAAAACGACTATCACGGTCTCCTCAGTCTTAACATTCCCAGTTCCTGTGGCTGATCTTGTATGGAACAATTTCCAATCTCACAAGCCTGGATGCCCTTCTCCAGTTTGTCAATGTTCTTGCTAAACTGTGATATTGTGAACTGTGCACAATACTGGTGGTCTGACCAAGGTTACAGTGAAACCAGCAGCATTCATACTATGCCTAATTTTAATGTAGCCTAGGATCTCATTATTTATTTCGATTGGGTACTGACATTGAGTTTTAAGCCACTAAAACCCCTAAATCCTTTTCATATGAACTGTCATCTAGCCAAGTTTCCTCCCATCCTGTTAATTGTATAATTTATTTTATAAAAAAAATTCAAATGTAGGACTTCATTAATCCTTATTAAATTTTGTCTTACTAGATTTAGATTTGCCCCATTGTTCTAGCTTGTTGAAATCTTTTGGTGTCCCATTTCTGTTGTCTAACTCTTTTGCTTTAAAAGTGGGTGAAAGGGACACTGCAATGATCTTCATATTTTTTGGTCTCAAGACCCGTTTACATTCATTTTTTTTTTTTGGAGGGGGAAGGCAGGGCAATTGGGGTTAAGTGACTTGCTCAAGGTCACACAGCTAGTAAGTGTGATCAAGTGTCTGAGGCCAGATTTGAACTCAGGTCCTCCTGACTCCAGGGCCAGTGCTCTATTCACTACGCAACCTACCGTGTTTCCCCGATAATAAGACACTGTCTTTTTATATTTTTTTGGAAGGAAAAACACCAGAGGGCTTATTTTCAGGGGAGGGCTTATGTTGTCCTGCCTCAGCTCTCCTCCGCGACACTGCTCTCAATGGCGCCAGCAAGCAAATCACTGGGGAAGAACAGGATGACGCGCTCACTGCTGCAGCTCTGATTGGATGCAGCTCGGAGCGCGGAGTGCGTTTCACCCGGGGCGGGGGAATGGTGCATACAGAGGGCACCGTAATGTAGCATCTAGCGCAGGGGATCACCTTCACTACAGTAGCAATCTCAATAGGGCTTATTTTCGGGGGAAGGCTTATTTTAGAGGAATCTTACACAGTAAGGGGAGGGCTTATTTTCGGGATAGGTCTTATTATCGGGGAAACATGGTAGCCGCCCCAAGACCCTTTTACATTCTTAACAATTATTGAGGACCCCTAAAGATCTTTTGCTCATGAGTGTTATTATTGATATTACCTATATAGAAATTAAAATGTCTTAGTATTGTTAAGAAAACAGTTTTGACTCACAGACCACTTAAAAGGGCTTTAGAGACTCCAAAGGAGACTTTGAACCACATTTTTAGAACCACCGTAATAAAAGATTTTTGAGCATTAATGACAGTTATTAGAATTTTTTTCCTTGCCCCTTGTTAGTAAAGTAATTGTGCTCCACATGCTTGCCCAAGGGATTCAGGTGTTTCTACTAGACATTACTAGTACTGTTTTCCTTGAGAATAATAAATGAAGGCTCTGTTTTATTTTCTTCATAGCTAAAGTAGTCCCTCAGCAGATCACACACACTTCTCCCCGAATCCAGCCAGATTATCCAACGGAGAGAAGTAGCCTTATCCCTATACCTGGACATCGAGCCTCTCCAAATCCTGTTGCAATGGAAACCAGAAATGACAACAGGTAAGTGTAAAAGCTTCATACATACTTGAGTTGGTTTTTTTTTCATCGTTATGGTATTTTAAAATCAGAACACACAAAATAGCATGTAGATTTTAGATGTTGGTGTTGTGCATATGGGACTGTTTTAGTAAAACTCCCCTGGATTACTTACAAATTTCCTTGTATAAGAAATGTCACTGGTCACATGGGATATGTATATGGTTTTAAAATATTTAGTCAAAAATACCAAAATCTAGGGGCGGCCAGGTAACAGTGACTAAGAGCAACAGCCCCAGAGTCGGGATGACCTGGGGATCGAATCCGGGCTCAGACACTTAGCACCCACCCAGAAACACCTGGCTGTGTAACCTTGAGTAAGTTACTTAACCCCAATTGCTTAGGGGCGGCCAGGTGGTGCGGTGAGTAAGAGCACCAGCTCCAGTGTCGGGATGACCTGGATCAAATCCGGGCTCAGATACTCAGCACCACACCCAGAAATAACTGGCCGTGTAACCTTGAGCAAGTTACTTAACCCCAATTGCTTAAAAAAAAATTTTTTTTTTAAATCTAGACATTTTAAGGTAGTACATTAAGCTTGAGCAGATGATTGAGAATATATTTCACAAAATCCCACAAGTAACAATAACAATGAATACTAAAAAGTTTTTACATGACAGCAGGAGTCAGTTAAAAATATTATTTATATTTTAACTATGATAGTTCAATCTAGTAGATATATATGAATATATATGTATATATATATATACACACACACACACACATAAATTTTAAGTAGGAAGTATCAGATTACTTAAATGTTACTTAGAAGCTTTTAATTTAACATTTTTAGAGCCAAACAGTTCACTTAGATGTTTTATAGGTATAAAGGTTTTTATCTCTAGAGGCTTATGATCTAAGGCCTGGATCCCTTAATGGTCCATCTTGAACCTCCTTGGTGGTTACTCTTCCATGTCCCTAGTCATATATTCCTTGTCAATGTACAGACACACTCAGAAACAGCCTGTTAACCATCACAAATCATGAAACTTAAGGGAAATCATAGGTACCTTCTCATTAGGAAAATATCATGGACCTCTTATTCTGAGGCTAGTGAAACAAAACTGACATCAAAATTTTTATAGTGAACAGAATTTGCTGAATGTTTTGGGCCTTGTGCTTTTATCAACTTTTTCATCTATATTTTCTTCTTTTGAGGGGGAAAGTCAGGGCAATTGGGGTTAAGTGACTTGTCCACAGTCACACAGCAAGTTGTGTCAAATGTCTGAGGTCAGATTTGAACTCAGGACCTTCTGACCCCAGGGCCAGTACTCTATTCACAGCGACACCTAGCTGCCCCTTCTTGTGAAACTTTTAAGAAGTGGCACAGCATGGGGTGGCTAGGTGGCATAGTGAATAGAGCACCAGCCTTGGAGTCAGGAGGACCTGAGTTCAAATCTGACCTCAGACACTTAACACAAAACTATCCGTGTGACCTTGGGCAAGTTACTTAACTCCAATTGCCCTACCTTACCCCCTCAAAAAAGCAAAAAAAACAAAAAAAGTGGCACAGCTTTTTAAAAATTTGTTTTAAAGGAATAAACACTGAGAGGGACTTTTTAAAAAGAATACATTTTAAAAGAATACATTTCTGTGATAAATGATAGAAACCATTCAAGATCAAAGGTATAGCTGTAATTACAGTGAGACCATAGGAGTGAAATGGCTTCAAAAGAGAGCTGAGCATTCAAAAGATTGAAACATGAACAGGAAGAAATGAACAATTTTGGTTGATAGGAACCAAGTTTTCTGAGTTGTCCATAAACAAAATGAGAAAATACTTCAGGCCAGTAGTGTATTGGTGTAGTGTTTGGGGGCAAAGTAATACCCTTCCTGGAACTGAGGGAGGGGGTGACTGAATAAGCATGTGGAATATTTAAGAATTTTTCTTTTCTACCTCTAGGCAATCTGTTCCTGTCCAGTTCCAATACTTTTTGCCAACATATCCACCCTCTGCGTACCCTTTGACTGCACACACATATACCCCCATCACAAGTTCAGTGTCCACTATCCGACAATATCCAGGTAAGGACTATTCCCTTAAATTTTTTCTAAATGTTATAGTTTTCATGTACATAGATTAGGCCTTACTGGATCAGGCAGGGACTGAGAGGGAGTTTTGGAGCACTTGAAACTTTAGGGTATTAGTTCTTAAGGCTCAAATGTGGATTTTAAGGAAGGGCAACACAGCCCATAGAGCAAACTGATCATGTAGCTACAGTTTGCTGATAACAACTGACCTGGAACGAAGTGGTAATGCAGCTACAAGGTATGGTCTCTGTCTACTTCATAGATGCTTATGAGGTCAATTTTTTCCTATTTCTGAAAGACAAAGCATGAAGATTCTGGGAAATAACCAGCCCAGCATAAATAAATGTAGCCTGGTTACTAGGGTTGTGTGAATAACTCTTTTTATTCAAGGGTAAACAGGGGAAGCTGGCACCTTTTCCAAAACATTCTGCCATAAGATAAAGATAATTCCCCCTCCTTGGAAACTAGGTAGAAGAATATGTAGTGTGGATGTAGAATTAAAAGACAGCCTGGGTTCACATCCTGCCCCTGACCTCACTACGTGACTTTGGACAAATCACTTAATCTCTCTGAGCTTCAGTTTTCTCACCTGGCAAAGGGGTACAATAATAGTATTATGGTAATATAGAATGATACAAATATTATATATAGTGTCTGACACTTACCATCTGTGTGACTCTGGGCAAGTCACTTAATTTCTGCTTGCCTCAGTGTCCCCAGCTGAAAAATGAGGATAATAATAGCACCTGCTTCCCCAGGTGGTTGTGTGAGGATCGGATGAGAGAGCAATTGTGAAGCACAGTGCCTGGCGCATATAGGCACTTTATAAATTCTTGTTTTCTTTTCCAGCCTGTTTCCTTCAATGATTGTTGGAAGCACAAATTAAATTTGATAACGTGTATAGACTGTTTTGTAAGCCCTTCAGTTCCCACTAAATGTTCCCTAATATGCTGCTGCTGCTGCTAATGATGCCAATTACAAGCAAATAGTTAAGCACGTATACCCAGATTGGTGTGCAGTATCTTTAGTGCCTTATGGCTGTACCATATTAGTCCATCAGGCATCATTTCCCATTCCCAACACTATGCATATCTTTTCCTGTCCCCATAGAGAAAAGGGTAAAGTTTGACCAACTTTAATCATTATTACAGAAAAATTAATTTTATCCTCCTGTTTTTAAATACTAGTTAAAAGTATTCAAATGCTAGCTGAAATATCTACATGTTAGACATAATCATGCATAATATCACTGGCTCTGTGGACATAATGCAAAAAAAATCTAAAAGAGGTATCTTTAATTACCTAAATTATATAGACACAAGACACTTGATCATCTGTCAAATTGATTTTTATCAGATTATAACATTACCAAAATCTGGTGATAGTCATTAGATGGTTTTTCTTGTGCTATCAAACTGTAATTTTCAGTGCTTCTCTGGTGCTTTTGCTTCACTTTTTTTAAACACTGAAGTCACTTTCCAATAACACTTCCCCCCATAACAAAGTACAATTAAATAAATCAAATCAGTGCATAACACGCTGGTCCTACCTGACAGCACATACCTCTCGCCATCCCAGTAATCTGCCCTGTGAAGTCGTAACTAGTCAGTACATGAGTCAGAGTTCTTAGGGCCTTCACTGTTGTTTTCCTTTGCATCACAGTGGTCATCATATAAACTGTTCTCCTAGTTCTGTTTACTTCCTTAAGGGACTTTGGTTTTTGTCTCAGTATCCCCTCGTGTCTGGCACATAGTAGACACCTAATGAATACATGCTGGTTGATTGTATTAGTTCTTATAAGTCTACCTGTGTTTCCCTGAAATTCTTCTCTGAATTCTTCATATTAAGTTGTTTCTTAAGGTATAATAATATCCTATTCTATTATATACCACAGTTTTGTTCAGCTATGGGTTGGACACCTAATTTGTTTCTAAATTACTTGATATAGCAGAAGTTGCTATAAATATTTGTGTGTATATGAGATCTTTTTATCAACTTTTGACCTCCTTGGTGAGTACACCTGGTAGTAATTTTCATCACCAAAGAAACTCAAAAACGAAAAAAACTTTTCTTTTCCTGTTCCCACTCATAATAGTAATGGATAATATAAATTCATATATGGGAATTCCTGATCCTCACATGCCTACTTTTCTGTCCTCTTCAAACAAATAAATTCAGGTCTAAGAGTGTTCATCGAGGGATTTTGAACAATAACTACAATTTCATTTGCCATTCTGCAGTTAGATTATGTGTCTTTGGGAACACGTCTACTTCAGACTTGATCACACTGGAAATTTTAAAAGTTGTGTATTTAATTAAATAGTCAGTGGAAAAACCTGGTTCCTCCTAGGGAATGCAACCATCCTTACTACTTGTTTTCCACTTAACAGTTATGGGTATTTGGAGGTTTTTTTTGCAGGGGGTCAGAGAGTTTTGTTTTAAAAAGATAGAAAACCACAGGTATGTACTCTATACTCAAAAAATACGATTAAAATGTATATTCATAGGTACCTGTGATGGCTGTCAACTAGAGTATCATGGATGGTTGACTTTTAATATTTCATTGCCATTGTCATTCTGAAAAAAACAAGTAGTACGTCATTTCAGATATTGCTTGGTCTTTTTTTATGTCCGTGGCAGCTAGGTGGTACAGTGAAGAGATGCTGGACACAGAGTCAAGAAGACCTGAATTCCAGGCCTGCCTCAGACACTTAACTAGCTGTTTGGCCTTGGGCTAGACTTTAACCCTCTCCCAGTCTCCCCATCTGTAAAATAGAAATATGAATAACACCTTCCTCACAAAATTGTTGTGAGACTCAGGATTAACATATGTAAAGTGTTTTACAAACCTTAAAACCCTATACAAATGCTGTTATTATTGTTGTTGCTGTTACTATATGTTGGAGTAATATTTAGCTGATTTTTAGAATTGCATTAAAACAGTGTCTTTTTTTTAACCCAAAGGTCCTACAGTGAAAACCCATTATTTCATCTTTTAAATCTTTTTCTCATTTCCTTAATAAGCTACTTGCCAAAATGATGGATTAAAATATTGCATTAATAATAACTCACATCTATATAATGCACTTTGAGGTTGGTAGCAAAGTGCTTTCATGACAGCAGCCCTATCAAGTAGGTAATACAGGTATTAATATCTTCTCAGAGCTTTAGTTTCTTTGTGTATAAAATGGGATGAATGATTTAGCTATAACTAATATGAGTTGGGACAAGTAGGTGGTACAGTGGATAGAGTGCCAAGCCTGGAGTCAGGAGTTCAAATCTGGCCTCAGACATTCACTAACTGGGTGACTCTGAGCAAGTCACTTAACCCTCTTTGCCTTTGTTTCCTCATCTGTAAAATGAACTGGAGAAGAAAATGGTAAACCATTTTCCAGTATCTTTGCCAAGAAAGCCCCAAAAGGGGTCACAAAGAGTCTGATACAACTGAAAAAAAACTACCGTACAAGAAAAGTATGAGCTTAAGGTGAGATTCAAACCCAGGTTTCCTGACTCCACTATGACACACTGAGGGGACAACCAGGATTTCTATTTGTAAAGATTTTCAAAAGTGTATATTGGTAGGCCCTTCCATTTTGCTGTAGTGACAGTGTTATGGTACTCTTTAGTTTCAGCTCAGGCACCGAACTCTGCCATTACAGCTCAGACAGGTGTTGGGGTGGCCTCTACAGTGCACCTAAACCCCATGCAACTGATGACAGTCGATGCCTCTCATGCACGGCATATCCAAGGGATCCAGCCAGCACCTATCAATACACAAGGGATCCAGCCTGCACCAATTGGAACACAGGGAATCCAGCCAGCACCAATTGGAACACAGGGGATCCATTCAGCAACACCAATCAATACACAAGGACTTCAGCCTGCGCCAATAGGTGCTCAGCAACCTCAGAGTGAAACTAAGACTTCAGGTAACTGAGTTTTCTGGCACTATTCAAAGGGGCAGATAAATTCTACTCTGATTTAACTGTTTGTTTATAAGGCATTTTTCATTTAGCTTTGCTTTCTGGAAAGGTAGTCTTTGTCTAACAAGGGATGGTAAGTAGAGCGAGCATTTTTTGGAAATGAGTAAATTATCCTGAATAAAGGATATTAATTCGCAGTATCTGATCTATTTTTTAAATTACCATAAATTCCAGCTGGATCATAAAATTTTAAGGAATTAGACTATAAAGGGTAAAAGGAAGGAGAATGACATTTGTCTCAATTGTAGAAGGCAGATAAAATAACAAGTAGAAGTTATTTGAGACAAGGTTAGATGTATACTTTATATATGTGTGTATATATATATATATATATAAATATATGTATATTTACTGAGTTCAACACAACAAAAATAAAATGAAATGAAAAAAGTAACTAAGTTTCTGCATAGATCATTGCTAAAAACATAAAATTGATAATAAACATTAAGAGGTATCATTACTCAGTGCCCAACAAAGTCTTATGACTAGACAGTTTACAATAGAGAATAGATTTAATAATTTCATCCATTTGAAAATTTATTAAACCTCCCTCCAAATCAGAAAAAAAAACATAAATTGAAATACCTTTGCAGTGACACTTTAACACTCACCAAACGACAAAAATACCTAAAAGTGAGAAAACTCAATACTAACATATTGGTGATTAAATCAGTATGTCACTCATTGATAGTGGAATTTCCAATTGTTAGAATCTTCTTAGAGGACAGAGTGGAAACACAAGAGGCATAAAAATAATCATACACTCTGACTCAATAATTACATATTGAAAAATTACCTTGAGTATTATCATGAAGCAGAAAAAAAAGACTTCTAGAAAAATGCATGCTCATATTTTTCATAGAAATTTCCAAGTATTGAAAAGTCTAAGTATCTGACAGAGTGTGACTGAGTGAATTGTAGCAGATTATCATAATTATATGTTATAGTGGCATTTAAAAATTACAAAAATCAAAAGTATTTTTAAAAACCATATGAATATAAGGGAAAGAAAGCAGAACCAGAAATAGAGTGTATACACTGACTAGGACCACAGAAAAGGAGCAATATATACATAAGCAGAAATGAATGTACAAATAGGCTATAGAAGGGGAATGATAAATGTTATTGTCATAATGCATGTAGAAATTTTTTTTGGTTTAAATTATTTGTAGACCTATATTAAACTTTTTTTGTTGAAATTAATGAAGAAAAGTCAGTGAGCTTTTAAATGGGCCAACTTTTTCCATCTCCTCCCCTGAAATTGAATGCTTTCTTGAAACAGAAAATAAGCAAAAATACCTGATGGAGTCACCATTTGTAAAGATGCATGCACCATTCTGCCCTTGTAGTCCCCTCCCCCACCTCTACCAACTAGAGGGAGAAGGTGTGTTTCATCATTGTTCGTCGCTTCTTCCATTGTATTGGCCATTGTTGGATTTTCCATCAGTATTTCCCTTTAATGAGCTTTACCTTCACATTGTTGGAGTCTTTGCATGTTATTCCATTGATTTCACCTTGCATTGGTTCATATCTTCCCCTTGTTTCTCTGAATTCAAAAAAATTGGCTTTTAAGTTATTGGCAACCTTTATTTTAAACTGAACTTAGGATTTCATCAGTATAGGGAGCTTCCAGGGAGAAACTTTCTCTGTCAATGTGAATAGCTCAGCATTTATTGCAGCTTCCATCTTAGAGAATTGCCTGCCTGGGGCAAAGGCTTTTCCAGGGTCACATAGCCAGTATATATCAGAGGAAAGACTTGAACCCTTTGAGTCAGGTCCTGACTCAAAGGCCAGGTCTATTTTCTACTCTGATGCCCCTGTATAGCATAAAAACCAGAATTTTTAACTTGAGTTTTAACTACAAGGAAACCTCAGAAATGGCTTCTTAGTCAGACATCATCATTATTTATTTACTAATTTGTTTTATACCACAAGCCAATCATAATGGTCCTTTAAGTTTGTAAGCATTATCCCCATTTAACAGAAGACAAAATTAAGGCTGAAGGAGGAAATGATTTTGCCCAAGGCCAAGATCTAGGGAAAGAATCGAAATTTCTTTTGAAGTCTGACATGCTTTTCACCATCCTAACTTGTCTTTCCTAAAGCTTAATTATATGTTAAAGTATTTGCTGTGGAAATCCACTCTAAATGTCTTCATAAATACCTCTTTTATCAACTAAGCACAGTCAAACTCTTGCCAGTGTTTTTTGACTGTGTTTTTAAAAAATGTTTTCTTTGGTTGAGGATAGGGGGACAAGCCTTAGGTAATTACAGTTTGAACACAAACAGGATAGTTTTGTATTTCTTCCATCACAGCAGCAGCATCATAACTGTTCTTAAGACCTAGTTAATAGACCATATGACCATAGAATTTCATAATGTGGAAATCTTGGGCCTAGAAAATGACCAAAATAAATGGAAAAGGAAGAAAAATTTTTATCATAAAGCATTGTATTATAGTGGGGAAAGCCCTTGACCTTAGAATCACTAGCCTAGGTGGAATCCTGGCCGCTTCTCCCTAGTACGTGCTTTTGGCGAAGTCACTTAGCCTGTCTTCATCCTCTGTTTCCTCATCTGTAAAATGCAACATTTGTCATTTCTCTCCCAGGCTCATTGTGCAGGTAAGTGAGATAATGTACATGAAAAGACATAAATAGTCAGGGAATACATGAGTGTAATAAATCTTCTCTTCCATCTTCTGTGAGTCCGTATGAGTGAAGCTCGGTGCTACAGTCCTGAAAAGCTGGTCTGTTGTGGCAAGTGCTAGAGCGCACAGGCCCTGAAGTGGGTTCTTTAATGATCTGAGGAAAAGAAACCATGCTGAAAAGGCTCACTTCCACTCAGGGAGCTTGAATCATCCTTCTTTTTTTCCCTCTTGTCTTGTCTGTCGTCCCAGCAGTGGTGTTGGCAGATGGAGCAACAATCGTAGCCAATCCTATTAGCAATACATTCAGTGCCCCTCCCGCAGCTACCACCGTGGTGCAGACCCACAGCCAGAGTGCCAGCACAAGCGCGCCCGCCCAGGGCTCATCCCCGCGCCCCAGCATCCTCCGGAAGAAGCCAGCCAGCGACGGGTGAGCAGGCCCAGCCTTGCACAGTGATGCAAGGGACTTCACTTAGAGCAGGGCCGCTGGAGTCAGTGCTTCTCCACTGGCAACGAGGGTGAATCATTAGGTTGGCCGTTACACAGTAATGTTTGTATTTTCTTCCAAAACTTGGCCCTAGAGGTTGTAGAATGAAAAGTCCATGACTTTTATGGGGGTTTGTATATGGACTTCCATGGTTTCTCTCAGGATTCTCTTCTGGAATTCTTAGAGTAGTCCTGGGATTTACTCTTTTCTAGGGAGGCATTTTCATTGTTAGTGACCACAATCTATTTTTCTTTCATATAAAAAAGTTGTTCACTCTGGATAAAAAAGTGACTGATTCACCACAGACTATGTGTTGTATTGTCCTATGAGCCTCGGCACTGACTTTTCACTTTTAGCATGGTGGGCGCTGTTATAGTGACAGAATTTGGAAGGGTGAATGTTCATTTTCTAGTTCTAGTCAGTTTTTAGGAAACAAAGTAGCTATCACAGCTTTAATTGGAGAGTTTTGTTTTGTTGGCATCTTGAACCATTGAGAACCTTCTCTAAAAGAGAGAAGAGTTTGCCTAGAGTGCTTAACACTTTAGAAGGTACTTCTTTTAGTATACTGGATTTTTTCATTTCAAGACTAAATCTGTAGTGAAATAATGATATTAACACAAGCACAAAGTGAGGGTAGTATTTTAGCCATTATGAAGAATGCTCCAATGTATGACAGGTGGAAGGCATCATACACATAACTGTCAATGTTTAATGTCGTGTATCTGGAGCTATTTTTCAAGGTTGTCTGTGTGTTTCAGAATGGCAGTCCGGAAGAGCCTCATTCCCCCTCAGCCACCTGAAGTCACTAGTCCTCGAGTAGAAAGCTCCATAAGGAGTACATCCGGCTCACCTAGACCTTCAGGGTAAGGTCTGATTTGAATGTGACTAGTATTACTTAGTCATCCTCTATTAAGTGGGGAAAGGTGGTATTTAATAAGAGTGAATAAGAAAATTATATGCAGTGGAGTATGAGGAACTAAATATTTCAACATTTTACAACAAATATTATATTAGGGCACTACTTTGTGGTAAGAAATAACTTACGAATGAGTCTTTTCTGAAGTGCATTTTTGTGTGAGACACAGGACAGTACTGGTTCTAGCAAAGGGGTCAATGAACTTTCAACCACCAGACAGGGTAACTCAGAAGGGTCCAGGCAGTTCAGAAGCACTGGCTAAGGAAGGGGAAAGAAAGAGGGAAGAAAAGAAGGAGGGAAGTGATGGATTTGTTGAGAAACATTGAAGGACTATCCATAATAGCCTTAGTTGTATTAAAGCCACATGCCAGGGCAGCTAGGTGGCATAGTGAATAGAGCACCAGTCCTGGAGTCAGGAGGACCTGAGTTCAAATGTGACCTCAGATACCTGACACACTGTGTGACCTTGAGCAAGTCACTTAACCCCAACTGCCCTGACTTTCCCCCTCCAAAAACAACAAAAAAAATCCACATGCCAACTTTTCCATTCCAATAGATAACTTTCATTACTAATATCTGTAGTATATTCTCAGTGATGTCTGTAGCCCTCTGCTGTAGACTTTACAAAGACTAATCAATTCTTTTCTTTCACGACTCCTTTTCTATTTTTAGAGTACTGACGATCTTTTTTCTACTCTTGTGTTCTTTGTGTGGTTATTCTCTTGTTTCTCCTTGTTTTTGTCTTTTTCTGCCTAATGAGAAATATTTGGACTTGTGTGCATGCTTTTCTTTCAAATTTGAGAATATTCATGGTTTTCAAATGAAAACTTAATGGAACATGGCTGGGCAGGCTTGAATCCTATCTTAGCTTTACATCCTTTTTAACTATACCTGGGGGGGGGGAGAGGTGAACAAAACGATTATTTGATTTAGAAGTTCTTTTCATGTAGAAAAAGTGAGTAAGGTAGAAACAAAAAGGACAAGTGAAGATTTAAAAATTAATGTGGAGTGATATTTTTGAGTCATTATTCTCTTAGACTTTGGAGGTTTAAAACTGATTTTTTAAAACCAAAAGTTTTTGGTTTTAACCTAAAAGTTCATACTTGGAAATGGTATATTGTTTATTATGATGTAGTTTAAAATCAATGAATAGTGCACCTAATTGCACAAGGTATTACTTTGGGTGCTTCACAAAATGAACTATTCATAGCTCCTCTCTCTAGGAGATTACCAGCCAAAACAACTGTATAATGTTTTGCTTTTATGTTTTAGTGCCAAACCTAAGCCAGAAATCCATGTATCTATGGCCACACCAGTCACTGTGTCTGTAGAAGCTGTGTCCAATCCGAGTAATGATCAGCCCACCATCGCTGTGCAGCCCACCTCTCAACAGCCACCACCTGCCATTCCAACTCTCATTGCAGCCGCCAGCCCCCCATCACAGCCATCAGTAGCCCTGTCAACAATTCCAGGAGCAGTTCCTGTCACGCCACCCATTACCACTATTGCAGCTGCTCCCCCTGCATCATCAACGGTGGGTGGCAGCCTTTCCGCTGTAATGGGACCTGCGGTGCCAGAGATAAAAATTAAAGAAGAAGTAGAACCTATGGACATCATGCGGCCTGTTTCTGGTAAGTTTCTGCAAAGAAATCTTTTCTCTCGTGAGTTTCTTTTCCATTTAGCAATATTCTTTTGCCTATCACCATAGTGCTAAAGCTGGAACTCTGGTGGCCCATTTAAAGTATTCTCACAAAGAGCTCCTCTTTTCAGGGTTCATTCCTGTCAAAGCTTTTGTACCCACTGCATTGTAAGACTTTGTTTTTGAGTAAGGAGGTAAATTTCTTTTTGAAGACTAAAACTGGGCGACCCTGATTTACAGGTGAGAGCAGTCTTCTTCCATTAGTAAAGTCAGTGCAAACAACTTTTTTTTCCCTCTGTTTTTCTGTATTCTACCAGACACAGCTACCAATAGCTTACACAATGCATTTTTCTTCAGTATCTATCAAGGAAATGAAGATAACCAGGGACATATCTGTACATCATGACAGCTGAGGGATATTTAAGATTCTTGAGAAGAGGCTAGTTAAGAATTTTCATTAAATATGTTACTGAAGAAAGGACTCTTGATCAGCTTCTCTCTATGCTTACTAAAATGTTTTGTTTTCCCATGCCCCTTCCATCTGCATCGTTTCCTTTCTTTTTCACCACTGACGTTTTCCAGGAAGTTGCAGGATGGTTTCTTTTGAAAGCCAGTGTGAGTGACCCAAGGTGGCTGGGGGGGGTCACAACTTCAGTTTTTCTTAGCCTCACTACTGACTTACTCTTGGCACTAGGCAAATTATTTAACCTCTTTATTAAGAGCTTTCTACCTCTGGCTACCAGAATGCATTTTTGTGTGATACACAGGACACTGTGCTTCTAATTTTTTTTTCTTTAGCTTTTTGGAGGGAGGGAGGCAGGGCAGTTGGGGTCAAGTGACTTGCCCAAGGTCCCACAGCCAGTAATTGTTAAGTGTCTGAGGCCAGATTTGAACTCAGGTCCTCCTGACTCCAGGACCAGTGCTCCACTCACTGCACCACCTAGCCGGCCCTGTATTTCTAATTTTTAGCTGACAGACACACGATCTAATAAGACAGGAATAAGGCAGTGACATTTTATCACCATCTTTAATATGTTTGAAGTCCTCTAAAATAATATAGTCACTATATGAACTCAGGGCACCCTTCTTATTTAGGTAACATTAATAGAGAGAAGTCCTGTTTACCGTCAGCAATAAAATGCAGTCTCATATTGCAATTATGTTTTCATAGACTTTGTGTTTCTTCTCTTCTGTCAGCAGTTCCTCCACTAACAACCAACACTGTGTCTCCATCTCTTGCACTGCTGGCCAACAACCTGTCGATGCCTCCAAGTGACCTGCCACCTGGTGCCTCTCCAAGGAAAAAACCACGGAAGCAACAGCATGTGATTTCAACAGAGGAAGGTGACATGATGGAGACAAACAGTACTGATGATGAGAAATCCACTCCTAAGAGTCTGCTGGTGAAGGCTGAGAAACGCAAGTCTCCTCCCAAAGAATATATAGGTAATGGTGGCTTTTGGAAGGAGATCTCCATTGAAGCACTGGTTTTTTTTCTGCTTTTCTCAAGTCAGTCATGTGTACTTGAGATTTTAAATTATGAAGCTGGGCATAGATGAAATTGGGTAGGAAAATCAGATTATGACTCTGCCTATTTTATCTTTCTTTTTCCTTTTAATAGATGAAGAAGGTGTGAGGTATGTCCCTGTACGTCCAAGACCTCCCATTACTCTGCTCCGACATTACCGGAACCCCTGGAAAGCTGCTTATCATCACTTCCAGAGGTACAGCGATGTCAGAGTCAAAGGTAAGAAAAACCCCTAAAGAAAGTGAACATTTGAGGGGCGGCTAGGTGGTGCAGTGAGTAGGCCCTGGAGTCAGGACCTGAGTTCGGATCCGGTCTCAGACACTTAACACACACACACACACCAAAAAAAATTAGCCATGTGACCTTGGGCAAGTTACTTAACCCTAATTGCCCTCCAAAAAGCAAAAAAAAAAAGTGAACATTTGAATCCTTTCAAATACAGATATTTCCTAACGGGCATGAAAGCATAGCTATGTTGGAAGTAGCAGAATGGTCTTGTGGAAAACAGAACTTCTGCCTTTTTGTATCTAAGCCATGAGTTGCTTTTTGGAAGATGTTTTATTGATGCAGTTAAAAAAAAATTGCTGTCACTTAATCAATGAGTCTTCTTCCCCCTCCCCAGAACTGACTTTTGTAACAAGTAAGTACAGTTAAGCAAAAATAAGTCAACACACTGGCCGTGTCTGGTGAGATAAACCTCATTACACATCAATACTCCATTGCCTCCCTGGTCCAGGAGGAAAGGGAGAAGGCATACTTCACCCTCAGTCCTTGGAGATCACTGGTCGTCACTCATAGCCATTGTGGTTCAGTAGTAGGAGGTCCTCCCTGGAAGCTCCCTCCACTGATGAAACTGCAGGTCTAGTATTTGCCCCCTCCTGTTTTTAAATCGTCTTTGCCATTTTGATAAGTTTCAGCTGTTTTTGCCTACATTTCTCTGATTCATGATTTCAAACATTCTTTTGTAGGGTTGTTGATAGCTTGCATTTCCTTTAAAAACTACCTGTTCAGGGCAGCTAGGTGGTGCAGTGAATAGAGCTCTGGCCCTGGAGTCAAGAGGACCTGAGTTCAAATTCGACTCAGACACTTCACACAAAAAACTAGCCTTGTGACCTTGGGCAAGTCACTTAACCCCAATTGCCCTACCTTCTCCCCTCCAAAAAAAAAGCAAAAACAAAAAAAACCTACCTGTTCATATCCATTGAGGGGAATGGCTTTTGCATATAAACCATGAGTATCTTCTCTTGTGAGGTTTCAGAAATCTTCAATGATAAACATAGGTGAATCAGTAAAATGAATCATTTTGATTTCCATGTTGAGCAATATGTTCTTCACTTTCCTCACTGACATAAAGGTTTTTTAGATATAAGTGTTATCATTATGTGCTTCAACCTAGAATATTCAATTTAAGGGGGGAAAATAGGCATGACTTCAGAAAAACAATCTGTTTCCAAGTCACCAGAGAGGGATGTGAAGATTTATATCAGCTCCATTTAAGTAGGCTGCAGTTGTTCTAACTACAATAGTTTATGGTTTAGTTTGACAGGCTTGTGTCTTGAGCCCTGTAATAAGTTGGTATATACAACATGATTCCACATCCTGGGCTTTGAAGACAGTATGATAGTGAGGCTGTACTGTAATAAAAATGGTATAAAGCACTTGGAGATATGGGCGTATACATATACATATATGTGTGTGTATACATATATATGCATACGTAATACCTGTCAACCTATATTCTCATCAAATTTATTGAATAACAAGAATGCATAAAAGTTTCTCTTTCAAGGAATTTATCCTTCAGTCTGTATTAGTCTACAGATCATTCAGTTATAATATTGGGTAAGAAGGGGTACTGTTAATAAAGTACTTGGAGGAGCCAGGAAAATAGCAGCTACCAGGATAAACTGGGTATTCTTTTCTGTTCAGAATCCACACAAACTGCAGGATGGGCAGTTAATGGCATCAGTAGTGACTCGAGAGCTTTCATTGTAGAGTTCTAATTTACTTATTGTTAAGTCGTTTCAGTCATGTCTGACTCTCTACGATACCATTTGGGGTTTTCTTGGCAAAGAAATGGAGTGGTTGCCATTTCCTTCTCCAGCTTATTTTACAGATGAGGAAACTGAAGTAAATCGGGTTAAGTGATCTGAGGCCAGATTTGGACCCAGATCTTCCTGACTGTAGGCCTGACACTCAATCCACTGTGCCACCTACCTGCACCTTTTAATAGATCTACTAATTTATGGTTGGGACTCCTTCTTGAGAAAGGGCAGTATGACTGTGTGATTTGAGATATCAGGAACCCTAAAGCTTTGATCTGGATACTCATATGTTTTAAATTTATTTGTTTATGTTTCTCACTTTTTAAAACAAAATGTCATCCTATTTATTTTAGATAGCCTAGATATTTTAGGGATGAGCTTATATTTAGTTCAGTTCTACAAACATTTATTAAGCATCTACTACACATAGGGCTTACTGATGGGGACAACAAAGAAAATAGCTAAATATTCCTTGCCCTTAAATAGCCTACATTCTGCTGGGGGTATACGAGATGTACCCTGAGAAGCAGACAACAGTAATGAGGAAGGGGATCAGGGAAGACTGACCTTAGCCTGAAGTGGATGGATCCACAGACCAGACACTAGGTGGGTGAGAACCAGAAACAAACATAATAGCATAATAGTCAGTGGACCTAATGACAACAGCTGCAGTAAGGACTTGCTATTAGATTTAAAAACAAAATCCCTGGGAAGATTGGAAAGCAGTGTGAGAGAAGTTAGTCCTAGACTAACATTTCGCAGCATTTACCTCAAGCCAAAATTTGACACGTGACTTGGACATAAAAGCTATATTGTAAACCTATCAGAGGAAAGGGGAAGGAGATATTTCCACAACGGATCAGGGAGAATTCCTGACCAAATAAGGGATAAAGAGTATTTCAGGAAATAAAATGGACAGTTTTAATTATATAAGACAAGTTTTTGTACAAACAAAAGCAGTTTACTTAGAACTGGAAGTGAAACAGTTAAATAAGGAAAATATCTTTTGTAACAGATTTTTCCAATAAAGGTTTGATAACTGTGATACATGAGGAATTGATACAAATATACAAGAACAAAAGCTACTCCCCATTAGGTAGATGATCAAAGGATATGAACAGGTCATTATCAAAAGGAGAAAGGTGAGTTCTCAACAACCATGTGATGAAGTGCTTCAGATAACTAATAATGAGCATGAGGCCTTTTATTTGCAGCTGAAACCTTTTGTATATGTTATTTCCCTCCCCACCCCCAGCAGATTCTTTTCCTTTTGTACCTCAGAGCTTAGCAAAGTATTTTGTATGTAGCAATAACTTAATAAATGCTTTTTCATTTATTCAGTAAGAGAAATGCAAATTAAAGTAACTCTGAGATCATACTACACACCTGTAATATAATACCAAGCAAAGGCAACTTCCCAAGGTTCAGAATACCAGCATAGGTGCTCTCCATTTTATTCAGTGACCAACCAAGAACAGAGAAGATTAAAACATGACATCATTCCAAATACAGCATTTACTAAGTGTGATTAAATAATCTCCAAGGACTACCCCACCCCAGGACCTTCCAATCTTTCAATCAATTACAAAGTCTCAGTTCTAAATACTTCTCCACCCCTAGGCTATACCTTAATTAAGTCCACCACAAAGTCCCTCTTCTCAAATGGAGATTAGTTTCCAAACATAAGGTCAAAAGTTCCCCACCCCTGGATCACAATTGAATCTACCCCAGAGTTACATCAAGTTTAAACACAGCACTTAATACCCAAATGGAGCTCTTTTCTTCATCTTGACACAAGGCAAGTTCTCAGCAATCTTAGTTCCTGGGGAGACAAGGCTTAGCAAGGCCATAAGATACATTGCCAATCCCTTCATGAATTCATCCTCTGTCTGTAGAACAGTCCTAGAACCCCTGAACACATTAGCAAAGCCCTTTCCCAGGATTTCTGTAAACATACAACAAGAAAATCCTTCTTCAGGGCTTCGGAACCAACAGAAAGGTTCCCAGACCCCTGCAACAACAGCACTGTCCTTCACCAGTGGACAGTATTCATTCTGTCTGCAGGACAGTCTCCAGACCCCTGCAACAACAGCACTGTCCCTCACCAGTGGACAGTATTCACTCTTTGTCTGCAGGACAGTCTCAGGGCTTCTTAGCGAACAGCCAGGTTCCAGGACTTCTTCAACAAAAGGACTGTCTTTCACCAGTGGACAAATCTGGCAAAACAACATCAAAACAGACAGACAAAGTGCCAGCAAAACAGCCATGTCTCCTCAGTCCTTGGCAGCTCAGGGGGCAGGTCTCAGAAGTCCAGGGCAATTCAAAGCGGCCACCAGCAATTCTCTTAGTCTCTCTCTCCACGAGGTGCTGCTTCCAAAAAGATCTTCCGCCTCTCTCTTGTCTCTCCCAATCTACGTCACCAGCTCCTCCCAGTTCAGGACTTTCTTTTCACATCAAAAAGTCCATCCCACAGGTGGGATTAACAAGCTCTGGGTTTTAACACAATCAATTTGAAAACCAAGCCAATACAGGGGAATCTTTAATTGCCATTACTATCACAACACCCCAAGATAACAAAAGGGGAGAGGGATAGACTGAGCATTTATATATGCCTACTATGATCCAGGGGCTGTCTTTATAAATATCTCATTTAAAAAAATTACACTTATTTGAAGGAGCAGTTGGAGCTACAGATTAGTCCAACAGTTCTGGAAAGTAATATGAAACTATACCCAAAATGTCACTAAACCCTTTGACCCAGAAGTAGCACTGTCACCCCAAAGAAATCAAAGACAGAGGGAAAGGATCTTTGTATTTAAAAAAACATTATAGCAGTGTTTTTTGTTATAACACAAAAGTGGATAAAACGTGGTACCCATTGACTAGGGAAGGGCAGAACAAATTATTGTAGAGCAGTGATGTCAAATAGAAAGGGATTCTTGCAGCAGCATATTGATTTAGAAAACCACAAATTAATATTATGTTGGATTGTATTTTTATTTCTTTTGTTAAACATTTCCCAGTTACATTTTCATCTGGTTCAGGCTACTTACTTACCTGTTGGAGTTTGACACCAGAGTGTAGGGGAATGGAATGGCATGTTGTTGTGCTATAAAAAAAAATGATCAAAGGGACAGACTTACAGCAATCTGAAAAGATTTGTATGAACTGACACTGAATAAAATGACTAGAACCAGGAGAACAACTTACACAGTGACTTCAGTGTTGTAAAGGAAAACTCTGAAAGAGTGGATCAGTCCAAGATAAATGATTTCAAAAAACTGACAATGATTCAAGCTTTCCAGCTTCTAGCAGAGAGGTGATGTGAAAGCCTGTAGGTACAAAACAAGGCATTTTTATGTTCAGACAGCCCAGGGTGTGGATTTGTTTTGCTTGACTCTATTTGTTACTAGGGAGGGCTTTCATCGGCTGGAGAGAGAGGAATAGTGGAGAGTTTGATAATAGTAATGAAAAGAAAGAAAAGGACTTTTATATTACATTTTAAAAATACACAGAAGTTCAAAAGGGGAAACACCCTGGCAGGCCAGTGTTGGTAATACCTTGTTAAATTTAATGTATGCTTCTTTTGAAAGCGATACATAACAAAGATTTATCGTTTCATATTTGCTTTTTTTTCCTGTTCTTTGATTATGGAAACAAATGGTGTTTGTTCATGTTCATAATAAAAAATAACTAGAAATCTACCAGTTTTAAAAGGTCTTTGAGTATAAACAGGTGACTTTTTTTTTTTTTTGACATTTTTAAAGCATTCTCAGTTCCTGGAGTGAGGAAAGGGGTTTTTGTTCCACTTTTATGGGTACTTGAATCAAATGACAGAAGGGGAACTACTTTGAAAACAGACATTGGTGACTTGGCTTTTATTATTGAAATGAATGGACTAAGGTTTATATTCATATTATTCCAGAGGAGAAGAAAGCCATGCTGCAAGAAATAGCCAATCAGAAAGGAGTATCTTGCCGAGCCCAGGGTTGGAAAGTTCATCTCTGTGCTGCCCAGCTGCTACAGTTGGTAAGTGAAGAGTTTCAGCAGCTTGACTGAGCCCTGGAGAAAAGAAATTAGATATTCCAGCTCCTTGACAAGCCAACTGACCATCTATAAGGAAAACATTTTGTTCTGAAGAACTTTGGAAATTTTAGCATTTGAGGTAGCTTACTGTCAGAGTGGCATACACAGTGTATTTATCCCAGGATCAGAAAATAGCTTCTGCTTGATACAAAGGTCCAGAATATTTGGAACAATTAAATTGAGTTTTTCTGTCTTTAGAGCAGTGGTTATCTGGAGAGATCTGTAATCTATTTAGAAGCATTCTAAAAGAGCAAAACTGTTACCAGTAAAGCAGTCTTCTGGAGAAGAGTTTGCCTTTTAGCAAAAAAAAAAAAAATAGGAATTTGGGCCAGAGTGTGAAAGACATCCTTACAAACAGCAAAAAATGATGTTAGTCTGATGATTTCTTTACATCCTGGAAGGGATGGCAGACACTGGCAGGAAAAATGATTGCTTGAATAGTTCTTACATTTATTTGCAAAACTGGTCAAAGGAATTGACTAGAATTGTGGCACAGTTGTTTTTGTCTTTTGAGTGTGGGCAGTTGCCCAAAACACTAAGAAATGAAATGACTTGCCTAGGGCCACACCACTGGTATGCAGTAGTGGTAAAAGTTCAGCACAGGACTCTTGACTCAGACTGGCTCTTTCCGCTATACTGTGCGGCCTTTGTTGCTTGGGATAAAGACTAAAGGATCGTAGTAAGTTATGCTTAGTTGTGCTTATTCTCATTTATTTCAGACAAATCTGGAGCATGACGTATATGAACGACTCACCACTTTACAGGAAGGTATCATCCCTAAGAAAAAGGCAGCTACCGATGATGACCTGCATCGAATAAATGAGCTGATACAGGTGTGAGCCCTAACCTCCTTTTTCAGTCACACACATCAGCCTATTGAGCTCTTTGCCAGGAAACCTTAGCTTACCCCCTTGGTAATTTTAGAAAAAAAAACAATCTGTTGTCAGTCTTAAATTACTTACCAACAGACTAAGTTTTTTTTTATATATATGAACAGTCTACTTTTTTAAAAAGTGGGATCAGAAATAAGATTTTTTTTAAATTATTTAAAAGTTTTTCAGGATACTGAATGGTGCTGTCTTCTGTTACAGGGAAATATGCAAAGATGTAAACTTGTGATGGATCAAATCAGTGAAGCCAGAGACTCCATGCTCAAGGTTTTAGATCACAAGGAGCGAGTCCTGAAGCTTCTAAACAAGAACGGAACTGTCAAGAAAGTGTCGAAATTAAAGAGGAAGGAAAAAGTCTAGACTGAGGGGAATCAGGACTCTGTGGAGAATGGTGTTGGGGGTTTTGATTTTTTTGTTTTGTTTTGTTTTTCAAAATGGAAAATTAAAATAAAGGAAGACATCCAGAGTACACAGAAGACAGCCGAAGGGACCCACCACGCCCAGTGACTAAAAAAGGATCATTGTCGACCTGGCATAATGAACCAAAAACTTAATCTCAGCCTCGTCCCTTTTAAACTTGCTTTGTGATCATATTTGTTTATAGCCCTCTGATGTGTCAGTGCTTACTAATTGGAATTAGTGACACAACTGGGTGGCAGGCATTTCTCAGCCTTCCATTTTACAAACTCTATTTACCCAGTGGATTCCTACAGGAAATGTACAGATCCTGGACTGAAAATATCCACTTGGACCATCTGGTATATCTGTCTCCACAATGAACACGAAACCTCTTCCAGTCCTCCCAGTCAGTTCTTGTTCCTGACCTTCCGTGTCTTTACAGCCAGTGCCATGCCACTGGGGGAACTGCCACATTTCAGATTTTAAGTGGTTTTGAACTTCTAGCTCTTGTTATTTTTTAAAAGAACCATTTCAAAGTGATTTTGTGATATTGTTTGTCCTGTGTGTGTCCAAGTTGGTTTTTTTTTGTGGTGGTTCAGGGCAGGCAACACCATTGGTGCTCTGGGATCCTTGTTTTGAAGTACATCCTCGACACAGTACTTCCTGTAGCTGGTGTGATGCTGTTAATTGTATGTACTCCATACATCTCCAAACATTAATAAAGGACTCAGTGAGGTTTTTGTACACGAGCATCTTGTATCTTTTTATAGTATATCATCGCTGTAAGATCCCCTGTAAATATTCTGGATTTACCACTTAGGCCCCAGGCAGGAAAGTAAAGCTAAAAGAAAGACTCCGTGGTAAAGATCGTTATCTGTTATGGCAGAAAGAGTCTTCTGGAAAGAATAGCATTATCCTCGATTAGAAATGCCATTTCAACATCCCAAAGAGCTTGACGTTCATTTTATAGAGGGCACAACAGTGATGACACCCCCAGGTGCTAAGTAATTGGGCAACTAATTGAAAATAATCCAGTTTCCCATACTTGGTTTCTATAGCTCCTTCAGTACTCCTGAACACAAGGCTGTGTTCCTTTACAGAGCAGATATACCAGCATATGAGGCCAAGGTCAACAGAAATTATTTATTTTTCTTTATGGTCTCAGGTAATGAGAAAATGGTCCCCGACTGGAATTTGTATTCATTTCAAGAAGCCAGACTGGAATAAAGCAATGCTACCATGGCCTCAACTTTTTAATAGGGATTTCTGTTTATGAGTTGTGATTTTTAGGAGATTTATAAGCAGGCAGTGACTGTTAGTCCAGGAAAACAACGTACAGCAAGATAACATTTGGAAATACAACGGAGGTAAGGTTTAGGGCTTTGCATTTATTCTCTGTTGAAATTTTTTGTTTTTTTTTTCAGTTGGGTCCTGCTACTTCACCCATCACCCAGTCCCAATAGTGACTGACATGGAAGATTTAACCTGCTCTATTTCCCAACCTGGGCTTGTTTGCCCTTTCTTAAGGTAGTTCTCTGCTCCCAGGGCAGGGACAATGGAGGGGTTTGATATATTGGAGCCTGACTCAGCATGGACACCCAATCAGCTCTGGTCCTATTGCAGCTCAGAACTCCTGAACTTAAATGATCCATTCAGCAGCAGCAAGAACTATAGTTCTTGTGAATAAGGTTCCAGCAGGAAATTAATAGATACATAAATCTGCAGAACAAAGTTTGTTCTTCCTGACCCACTTGGTGATTTGCACCTAGAAATTTTTTTCTGTCACTCAAGAAGTGTGATTTTATTTCACATGATGATTATGTGAAGTTGGCTATGGGAAGCATTAGTAGTTTTCTCCTCATTGGAGGTCTTCACATAGAGCACATATGTATGGCTGCTTGTTAGGGATGTTGTAAAGGGAATTCATATCCCAGGCTCATGTTAGACTAGATGGGCTTTGAGGTCCCTTCCATCTCTGATCCTGGGAAAATATTCCTGTCCTATTATGGTTTACTGTATCAGTTTCATAAACATATGGTTATCTGTTTACTTTTCCTTTGTTACAATAACCAATATTAACTGACTTTGTGGTCAGGAAAGTTGTACAAAGACTCTCCAAAAGTCAACCTAATTTTTCAGAAAGAATCAGCAATAAATGTTTTTTGAACAACTGTGCTAGGTGCTCAAAATACAAAGAAAAGACCCATTCCTGCCCTATGAGGTTTAGCGTAGTAAGGGCTTTCTGTTTCAAGTAAATAAAAAAAGATAGGAAATATTCTAAGAGTCCTATAAATGCTGTTCAGTAAATTTTATTAGAATTAAAAGGGATGATATCTGAGCTCAACTGGTAAAAATTTATAGAAAAGATAAGACTTGAATGGGACTTTGAAGATTTAGACTAGCCAAGGGGAGAGGAAGAGGGAGCGAGCATTCCTGTCATGTTCTACCCCAAGGCATAGAGGCAACAAGGCAGTGGTCATTTCCTGGAACAAAAAGTAGGCCATTTTAGCCCAAATGAGGCTCTTTGTAGGAAGGTAGTGAAGGATAAGATTGGAAAGAGGCAAACCCTACTTATCTAATGTAATGTTTCAACATAAAAACATTTTCTTATATCCAGAAGTATTCTATATTCATTGGTTTTTTTTTGTTTTGTTTTGTTTTGCTTTTTGGAGGGGGGAAGGCAGGGCAGTTGGGGTTAAGTGACTTGCTCAAGGTCACACGGCTATTAAGTGTTAAGTGTCTGAGGCTGCATTTGAACTCAGGCCCTCCTGACTCCAGGACTGGTGCTCTATTCACTGGGCCACCTAGCCACCCCATTCACTATGTATTTCTATGCCTCCTATACACATAGTACTATTTTGGGGTGCCCACAGTACCTGGGAAAATAGGCTGATAATTTGCTCTTAATTGTCACTAGTTATCCTTTATTTCTGTTCCTTAAGTAGATGGAATAATAATAGAGTAACTCTTTACTTTGATAATACCTATCCCACCCTATTTAAGAGGAAATTTAATCCAAACAGAAAATACTTTGTTATTTATTGTACCTAACTGCTTTGTGTATTGTATATCTCAAGCTCATCAATGTGATAGTCACCAGTTTTCATCTGCTCCAGCCCTTTGCATTAGACTAGGCCTTAGGATAAATTAACATCTTCTTAGAGAAGAATCAGATGTCTTAGCTTTGGTAAACTGGCTTTTCTTACCTGCTGGCTTTTATTTTTGTTTTTACAAGTTCTGTCAAATGTAATTAATCCAGATTTTGTGCAATAGAATTAGTCTTGTCAGATTTGGCGACTTATTATACTTTTTATATAGAGCAAGTGATTTGAACAGAATCCACAGATCCTGTCAGTCCTGGAGAACTTTAAACAAGACTTCTCAGGCACTGAATGGGAGCTCACCCCTCTAAGATTATGTTTAAGATTATTCACTTGTTATACTTTTTATATAGAACAAGTGATTTGAACAGAATCCACAGATCCTGTCAGTCCTGGAGAACTTTAAACAAGACTTCTCAGGCACTGAACAGGAGCTCACCCCTTTGAGATTATGTTTAAGGTTATTCACTTGTTATACTTTTTATATAGAACAAGTGATTTGAACAGAATCCACAGATCCTGTCAGTCCTGGAGAACTAAACAAGACTTCTCAGGCATTGAACAGGAGCTCACCCCCCTAAGATTATGTTGTTGAGGAGAGTGAGCACAGAGCAATTCTCCACTTACAAAAAAAAACAAAACAGCACAGGTCAAAGAGCTGTTCTGCTCATATTTTTCAAGGGCTGAAAAGTGAGAGGGTTTTTTTTATTTCAAGGTTTTCCAGATTTTTAATAATACTCTTCAAAAATTGATTTTTTTTTATTGGTAGGAGGTTGTTGAAGCTTCAACTTCACAGATAACCATGTAATTTTAACCAAAGTCATATCTAGTTAGTCTTGGCTCTCCTTATTTCCTTTTGAAATTATTAGTCTTAACAGACTAGTTAATTTTTCTTCATTCAAAAAAACCCCAAAACAACACCCTAACTTTTAAAAAATGTGTTCTGTACATGCTACATCTCTCACATCCTGTAAACTGGTTCCTAGAAGGCAAAAAGTTAAAAAAAAAAAAAAAGGGTAACAGCAATTCCTTTATTGGGAATCACCCAAAAAGAGTGAGTGTTGGATGGGAATAGCATTTGGTGACCCATTTTCTTAGCCCTAAATACATTTTTTCTGGTGGCACTAATATCTTCTTTGCAGAAGCACACGCTTCAAAAGAAGGAAAAATAATGAGTCAGTTGGTGTCTCTGTCATCCAGATCTTACACTGCAGCATAAAGCAGGGTGTTGCGGTAAAAAGAACTCTAGGTTGGAAGTCAGAAGGTCTGGGTTTAAATCTCTGGCTTTGCTACTTAACAAGTCACTGGGTTTTAATTTCCCCATCCGTAAAAAATAAGGGGTTTGAGAAAATATTAAAGGAAATATCCCTTCCAGCTCTACAGTCCCATGGATATTTTTTCAATCTGGTGTTTTGTTCTTATTTTCCTTCTGTCTGTAATATACCAAAGGGCCATATACAATTTGTGTGTGTGCATACACACACACACACACACACACACACATCCTTAGAATAATAAGTTTATTAAAGCTTAAAACTGCACTAAGACTTTGGGATACCCTATGAGAGTTTATGTATGTGTGTACATGCATACATATACATGTGTGTATAGATAGATAAATAGATATAATGTTCTGTTGTGGGGTTTGGAGTGGACCTTTGTTTGCACTGGCACAGGGAACTACAATGAGGAAATGCTCTTTACTAGTCCAGATCAGTACCTGCTCTGCGATTTTGATTCTTAGAGAGTTGATGAGGACACCGGAAGGTTGAGTGACTTGTCCAGGGTCACAGAGCCTAGATGTGTCAGAAACTGGACTTGAACCCAGGTAGTAATGACTTCCAAGTCAACTTTATTAATAAATGGAAACAAGTAAATAAATGTACAAATACAACACAGGTATCCTAACCCTTGCAAAGACCACATTCCAGGAAAGAAAAACATGTACATAGGAAAAAAGAATTATCACTGTCAGCTTGGGTGAGCCAAACTATTACATAAATGTCATCAAATATTTATACATATGGGTTTTTCCTTGGACTTCAGTATGAGTTTATTTTCTAAAATGACTAGAAAAATATACTTTAGTGTGAAAAAAAATGTTGATCTGTATTTTTGGATTGAACATCCAGACTCAGCTATAAACTGGAGACACAAGGAGAGGCTTGTATTGGCCTTTAATAAAATGGAATAACTTCCATACTACATAAAATTGTCATTAGCTTAATTTTTTTCAGGCCACTTGAGGTGGCTACTTTTGGCAGTAGTGACTTTGGCACAGTTACTGCCCATAATAACTTTATGTGAAGACATGCCAGCTTGAATTGCTAATAGCTGCCTCGAAGGTAAAATTACAGAGGCATTTCTTGGAAAGGTGGCTAACTTTCCATTTGAATGGCCAATCCTAAAGACAGCAAAGGCTCTAAGAGTGAATGGATTGTTCTGAATATACAAGGTGTCCCAAAAGAAAAGTCTTAGTATAGTTTTAAGCTTTAAAAAACTTTAGAAATAAATGTTATGAATATACAAAGACCAATGTTTGAAAGGTTATTAGAAATTTTTAAATACTTATTAAAATTCAACATAACCACTATGTGCTATATGTCATTTTTCGTCTATTGTCAAACTTTGTAAAAATTTTCATCAGCTGCTGCTTACTAACTGAAAGGATTGCATTTAAAATGCTAGCCTTGAGATCATCTAGAAAATGAGGTTTTCATACACACATGACAGCTTTGACATGAACCTTCAAGAAAAAATCTCATGGAGACAGACCAGGTGATTATAATGGCCGAGCAAAAGGATCACCTCTATTGATTTTCTGACAAAGTATCATTCAAAAACTATCACACATAGGATACATAATGACAAGTTGCACCATCTTGCAAAAATTAAAAATCTACGAAGTGGGGTTTGTTTGGTTTTTTTGTAAGTTGATAGTATTCTGAAGTTATTAAAGCTTAACACTGCACTAAGACTTTAAGGACACATTGTACTTTTAAAGTCTCTTTTTTAAGCTGTCCAAGTCCTGCCTGTTAGCTTCCTGGTATGAGACAGAACTAAATTTCATCTTACTCTGTTACCATAAGGCAGTATCACAGTGTACCAGAAAGAGCACTGAACTTGGAAGCGGCTAACATTCCAGTCCTGACCCTACTCCTTACAACCTGTGTGACCTTGAGTCTCAGTTTCCTTATCTATGAAACTATCCTAACAACTACCTCAGAGGGTTGTGGTTAGGCTCAAATGAGATAATGCATGAAAAGTAGTTAACAGAGCTGCTATTATTTTTATCAAGCTAACGATGCTGTGAATGAATAATCCGAGCATCTGTGGAGTCTGCATGAACAGACACCAGTGAGAAGACAGCAATTACCCATCACAGGCTGATGCCTTTTGTGGATAAGTCAGTCCCCCTGACCTGACCTGCTCGTCTGACCCCCTCCATCACACAGCAGTAGTAGGTAGAAAAAATAGGAAAACTGACTTCACTTCAGTTTGTTCTTTTAGCAGCTCTCATGACAGAGAAGGTAGAATTGTTGGCTAAAATCAAATGTGGAGATTATCTATAGATTTCATTTGCTCATGTTTCCCTTCATTAGCACACATAATGGAAAGTTGGCTATAAATGCTCCGTTGAGGGAGATATATTAACTCCTTCAAGCCCCTGGGGTCTATTAAGTAAAATAGCCCACTATGAGTACACTACATGCTTTAGTGTCCTTAGAGAGTTGATAGACTTACAATGAGCCAGCAGTTTATACCAAAAGAATTAATCTGATTTTCTTTTTTTGCCTGACTTCTTAGGCAATTTTCCCCTTCTTAACAAATGTGTATTTAAACTGGTAAGACTACTTTGCCCAATTTCAATTTCTGTAGAGGTCTGAATGAAATATTTCTGGTTTTTCAAGTCAAATATTTATTGAGTACTTACTAAGTTCCCAGCACTGAATAAATGCATATGTCAATACTATAGTTTTGGGGGTCTTTGGTTTTGAGTTTTAAAAAGTCTTCTTTCCGGCGGCTAGGTGTCACAGTGACTAGAGCCCCGGCCCTGGAGTCAGGAGGACCTGAGTTCAAATGCAGCCTCAGGCAGTTAACACACACACAAAAAAACTAGACATGTGACCTTGAGCAAGTCACTTAACCCCAATTGCCTTCCAATGAGCAAAAAAAAAAAGTTTTCCTTCCCAGAGCCTTATCTCTAGAGTTTTGTTCTTAGTTCCCACCCTCATTTTTATTTTGTCCCATTCTCCAGATGTCGTCTGTGACATTTTTCTTAGTGACAGTTGGTTTTCCATTCCGGGGGGGCAAAAGAAACAATCCCGGCTTCTCACCTGCATTCAACATTTGTGATTTGGCAGTCAGAGGGGCCTTGGATCATGTTCCAGCTCAGCCACTTAACTGTATGCGTGACCTTTGGGAGGTCATTTCTCTGGGTCTCAGAAATTAAGGGATTAGATTAGAAGGCTTCTAAGGACCCTTTTGGCTTTCAGTATATGATCCTATACCACCCAGAGACTACTTTTCATATATTACAATTGGAATGTCTGTTTCCCTTCCCCCATTCCTAGAAAGAAATAGTAGCCACTCTGAATGAGCTCTACTGAGTGGCCATGAGTCATTTAAAGGCACTAACTGAATCTGTATGCTTCTCACCTTTTAAAAAATATGTGGCTCTTTCTGTCCGTGCTTCCCACAGAAGGGCCGCTCTCTTCACCGGTGCCATGCCTGTCCTCAGAACCCTCATGAAGTCTAAAATCGTCAAGACCCAGAAGTTCATCCAGCCTCCCCTCTCTATCTTTTTTAAGGAGGAAAATTTGCATCTCCAGATTCTCAGCAACTTAAAGGGCTGAGATTTCTTCAGGTTTTTTTTTTTTTTTTGCTTTTTTTTGGAGGGCAATTGGGGTTAAGTGACTTTGCTCAAAATCACACGGCTAGTAAGTGTGTCAAGTGTCTGAGGTTGAATTTGAACTCAGGTCCTCCTGACTCCAGGACCGGTGCTCTATTCACTGTGCCACCTAGCTGCCCCCTTCTTCAGTATATTTTAGAGCAGAGGTTCGTACCTTGGGAATAACATGAACTTTAATTTTTATTATTTTGGTAGCTATTTCAATACAAGTGGTTTCCTTGTTAACCCTGTGCATTTTATTTTATCCACTTAAAAACACTATTCTGAGAAGAGGTTCAAAGGCTTCACAAGAATACCAAAGGGACCATACCACAAGAAGTGTTTAAGAAGCCCTGCTTTTGAGAGAAGTCTGGGTAAGGAATGCTCCTGGAAATGCAAAAGCTCCTCTGAATAATATGAATTTCTCTCTAAGCTAAGAAGTTCACAACATAGCCAGTAACTTACTGAATCCTTGAAATCTGTTAATGTTGGCAGATATTAAAGTATTCTTTAAAAAAAGATTTTTTAAATCTGTTAGACCATACCAGGAGATTGTTCTTAAATTTGAATATTCTAAAAAATGAGTATATGTAAATATGGCTACCCTTCCTATTCCCTAGGTTGCTTATGGCTTATAAATAATAAATCCACGTACTGGAGGGCTCTAGAACTAGCCCCAGTCTGAATTCTTCCCTTTTGGAACAGTATATGATTGATTAGCAACCTGTTGTCTTTAAAGCAAAGGTACTTGTTTGCATCATAAAGCCTAGCTGCTTTCATTTTGAAACTTCAATCTCTAGAATTTCAAGTAGTATAGACACTTAAACTACATTCATGTTACTTGCAATTAGCTTCTAAAATATAGTTGCAATCAGCCCTGTTTGCTTGTCCTTATACCATCCCCAGAGTGACATTTAGTCCCAGGAGATTTAGATAAGAGGCTTTTCTTCTGATTCTTCCCACTTTATTTGGAACAGCAGGCAAAATGGTTTGTAAGACTAATGGAAAATATGTAACAATGGTCAGCCTGCCTTAGCCAGTGCCATGTTAGGCTAGAAATGGTTTACTAGAATTCCATTTTGTGAGAAATTGGCCAGTCACAGGATATTGGCTCAGCATTAAGCTAACCCAGCCATAACCATGGCTTTAAGAAATGAAGCTTAAAAGCAATTCTTCATCCCTCCAGTAAACATGAATCACAGTCACAGAATGTTAGAGCTGAGAAAGAACAAAGAGAGTATCTAGTCCAAGTCTTTTTTCCAGCCGAGCTCAAAGAGATTAAAAGACTTGACCCAGGTTACACACCTCAAAAACGACACAACCAGAAGCACAGGAACCCACCCAGTCTCCTGACAGCTTGTGTGATTTGTGAAATCTTGTGGATTTCAGTATTCCATGCTGCCTGTGTTTGAAGGTCTATTTGGAGGCAAAAAGATCCCAAGTCCTTGGCCTTTATGGTTTTCTTGGTGAAATAACCATCTCACTTTAACTGCCGGCACCAACTTAAAACAGGTATAATAATTCTTCATTTTAAAAATAATTGTACCAAATATTGAGGCCTGGTCTGTATCTTCAAGTTATTCCTCTTTGGGAAAACTCTTGCTTTTTCTAAAGGTACAATTTTTCCCTATAAAGACATATAAAAATGATATTTGAATTCTGATTTAGGTACTTTAAGGCCAAAATATTATGAACCAGATGACAAACTTTGAAAAAAAAATTCTTTTAAAGGCAGGGCTTGATGATTTTTGCATTAAATTAAGAAGCTGTGCCAAATTTCAGGAACTAGACACATTTTTCAGCTTTCAAGGAATTAACCCTACAGATTTTGAGGAATAAAAAATGAAATAAGAGGATAAGGGATAGAATGTCACTAATATCTAGCCAGGATATCTCCTGGATCATATATAGGTTTAATAAAAGTGTTGGTCACTAATGGTCCTTCCTTCATCTTTCTTCTATTCCCTTCTCTTCTATATCATCTCTTCTAGTTCTGGAAGAGATGCTTGACAAGCCAGATAGCAGCTAAGAAGTCTCCAAGTTGCGTCCACACTGCTGGCCAAACAGGTACAGTGTCAGCTTCTTTTCAAATTAAAAGGTCGTAAAACTCAAAACACTTTGTGAGTAGGAAGAAAGAAGTTCACTTCTATAATCTGGGGTTAGGTTGTACTGAAAATAATAGGTGTAAGGGGCAGCCAGGTGGCTCAGCGAGTAAGAGCACCGGCTCCAGTGTCGGGATGACCCGGATCAAATCCGGGCTCAGACACAGCACCACACCCAGAAATAACTGGCCGTGTAACCTTGAGCAAGTTACTTAACCCCAATTGCTTAAAAAAAATAAAGAAAGAAAGAAAAATCCAAGTCATATTAGGGGTGGCCAGGTGGCTCAGTGAGTAAGAGCACCGGCTCCAGTGTCGGGATGACCTGGATCAAATCTGGGCTCAGATACTCAGCACCACACCCAGAAATATCTAGCCGTGTAACCTTGAGCAAGTTACTTAACCCCAATTGCTTTAAAAGAAAAAAAAAAGAAAATAATAGGTGTAAAACAAAGAAATTGCTAAGCCCTGTAACCCAATCATGGTTACAAGAATTTATCAAGTCATGTCAAAGGGATCAGCACCACTTGTTCAATGAGCCTAAATGAAAAATATGTTAAAGAATGGAAGGCAGTATAACATGGGTTAGAAAGCACTGGACTGCAGTCAGAAGAAATGAAACCTCACTCTATCATTATTTATTTTTTGGGGGGGTGAACTTTAGGAAAGTCATTTAATTTCTCTCAATCTCAATTTCCCCATTAAAAATTAGAGGGGTGATCTCTAAAATACCTTCCAACTCTGCTGTTTAATAATGGATTTATGAATATTGACTAAAATGCAAGTATTCTTTCTCATTTGCCTATTTTTCTTATTTTTCTAGCACAGAAATTTCCTCAATATAATGGTTTAAATTACTGCCTTCCTACTAGTGGAGTTTTCTTCTGAAACTTCTTTTCATCACATTTTTTTTTTAATTAGAGCTCTCGGACCTTCCATGAGCCTTTTCTTTCTGGTCTGGATTCACAATTTATTTGATACTATGTGTATTCACTCAGTCAATAAACATTTATTAAGCACCTACCATGTTTCAGGCACTATGCTAAGTATTAAGGGATACAAAAGGAGGCAAAAGGCAGTGTCTGCCCTCAAGGAACTGTCAATCTAATGGAAGAGACAAGTAAACATATATACAAATACACTATACACAGGATAAATTAGAAGTAATTAAAAGAGAGAAAGCACTAGAATTCTAATTAATGGGAGACGGGGGAGGTTACATGGTTGGACCTGCACTTAGGGAAAACTGCTTTGGTATCTGAATGAAGGAGTCATTGGAGAAGGGAAAGACTTGAGGCAGGCAGATCTACCAACAAGCTATTTTAACAGTCCTAGAACGAGGTGACTGAGGGCCAATTAAGCAAGTAAATACTAACTAGGACTGGGTTTTCCTCAAGGTATATTACCTTAGTTTCATTAGTTTCTAAATCTTTAGAGTAGTGGTTCTCAAACTACACTCTTAAAAATTATTGAGGACCCCCCTAAAGAGATTCTATTTATATGGGTTTTTATCTATCAATATTTGCCATAATAGAAATAGTTCTTAGTATTATGATAAAAGTAGTTTTGACCTTCACAAACTCCATAAAAGGCTCTCAGGGATCCCGCTGGGGTCTCCAGACCACACTTTGAAAATGCTTTGGAGATTTCCCCTACCTCAAGCCAGTGCTCATTTCCATGTATGCCATCGGTGGTTTTACCAAAATTAGCTCTAGTGTCATCCTGCTTTTAGAATTCTAATGATATTCAAGGCCGTGATTCTCAGAGGCCATAAATGCCTCTCCTATGAGACATGACTGGTTACTGCTGCAAAGTCAGTTCCCCACCATTAAAATGGTTTCATGACAACTTCTGATGTGCTTCCCCTCTATTGTCATTGGATTTGCCCGTCCAATCTTTGATACTTTGGTGCTTCCACAGTCTCACTAATGTTGATACTTCCATTACCAGTCCAGATCGCAACCATTCTACTCTTGTCCTGTATAATTCTTGTCAATGTCTTTTCATAACCTGTTCAAAAAATAACCCACACAAAGTTATGGAGGTCTGCTAGGTGGCTCGGTGGGTGAAGTGCTGGCCTGGAATCAGAAGACCTTGAGTTCAAATCTGGCCTCATGACACTTGAGTGACCCTGGCGACTCACTTAAACCTGTTTGCTTTAATCCACTGAAGAAAGAAATGGCAAACTACTCCATTATCTTTGCCTAGAAAACCCCATGAATAACACTGGTGTGCTATGTTCCAGAGGGCAGAGAAAAGTCAGATAGGATCAAAGAAAGATTTATAAAGTGCTTCATGTACACTCTCTTATTAGGTCTTCCCAGCAAGCATGAAGTAAGATCACAGTTCTTGAGCTGGATATAGGTATCATCACTTTGTTTTACAGATGAGGAAACAGATGCCCACAAAGTTTAAGTAACTTCTCCATCTTCACACAGGGATTAAGAATTGTAGACAGAATTCAATCTCACTTCCCTTCATGTTGGAGCTCAGCTTTTATTTCACATGATGAATAAAAACAAAATGTGTAATAGGCCACATTGGAAGGCTCTCTCATAGTGGAAGGCTTCACACAGAAGCTAGAAAACCATTTGTTAAGGATGTTATAAAGTTGTTCACTCAGACACTTACTAGCTGTGTGACCCTGGGCAAGTTACTTAACCCTGTTTGCTTCAGTTTTCTCATCGGTAAAATGAGCTGGAAAAGGAAATGGCAAACCACTTCAGTATCTTTGCCAAGAAAACCCCAAGTGGGGTCATGGAGAGTTGGACACAACTGAACAACAACAAAATTGTTCAGTTATGGGTTAAGCTAGGTACTTTCTGAGGTTCTTTCCAATTCTGAGCTTATGCAAAACAGTGCTGCCAGGTAAGGAGGGTATACTACACCTGAAATCCCTGCTACTGGGAAGATTAGGGGCTAGCGGATCTCTTAAACTTGGAAGATCTAAGCTGCTGTGAGTTAGGCCAATTGCCAACTGTATGTCTGCAGAAGTTCCTAAAATCCACATTAATATAGTGAACCTTCAGGAGCAGGGGGCCACCAGATTAAAGAGGGGTGAACCTAAGGGGGGTGTCAACGTTCCAGTGCCGATTAGCTGTGGGAAAGCTGTGAGCAGCCCTTATACTTCCAGCCCAGATGAAACAGGGAGACTCAGCCTTTTAAAAAACAAAGTAATATGTACAAATTCAAGTTCTGAGTGAGCAGCAGAACAAAAAGAAGAGGGCATAAAAAGATGCGAATGCTTTTTTATTAAACCAGACAAAGCTCTTCTGGAGTCCAGAGAGAAGAGCATTTTTTTCCCCATTTGTCCCCAATAAGGTATGAGGCCAAAAGCAACGACAGAAACAAAAGGCAGGAGTGAACACATGCACACCACCCACAAAGTCATGTTTTGGCGAGGAGAAAATGTGGCTTTTCCAGCCTTTATGCACAGAAATATTTTTGACTCAGCTCCGTGATAAAACAACAATAGCTCTGCCTTTGCTATCTGCTCCATTTAGACACTGAGACCTTTTACATATTTCTGTCTCCTGCCTACTCAGAAAGAGAAGTTAATCTATCACCCACCCATCCCCAACCAAAATTTAGTTTTTCACTGGCTTTTTAATCTCTTCATTCTCTCAAGCTGTTGAAATCCAACACAAATGAGGCTTTCAGACCTTAAGAACCATATAATGCATCTTGTTCATCGGAAGCAAAAATAATAGTTTGTAACCCAGGCTCCCTAAACTGTTTAAAAACACAGGAGAACAAGGTTGTCAAATATTTCCTTTGCTCTTTCCAAAGCAAAGTTGCCTGGGAGGCTTGAACTGCAAAAGAACAAAAAGGCAATGCATTAAATAACTCTGATGAAAATGACTGTCCTGGGTGAAGAGCCAGCTCCTTCCCCTAAAAGTCTTGAAACAGGAAAGATGCTACTGAGATGGTTTTCTGAACTGTTTGCATTTCCCTTTCCTCCCTACCCTGCCTATCCCCAAAAACAATTAGTAGGATGAGCCTACACACAGACAAAAAAGGTTTTTAAAAGTTGCTACTAGTGGAGATTATCTGTTTTACCTCCCTTTCCTGAGTCAATCAACCTACTAATACTGGGGAGATTTTCTTAAAAAGAATTCTTGCCCTCAAGGAGATTTTTGGTTTTGTTTTGGTTTGTTTTGTTTTGGGTGGGGTGGTACAAAGTTAATGTGCATGAGACAATTTAAGAATAAAAGACCCAGTACAATCAATCTCGCAAAACTGGTTCAATACCACAGGTGTACAGAAAAAAAATGACTGACTTATGAAAAACCCATTCAATTTGGAACTGACCTCAGTAAAAAAGATTTAGTACCTATTAGAAATAGATCCTGTTGTACAAGATGATCTCCAAGTTTCCTCTTACCTGTTTTCTTTGATTTTATGGGCTCCCTTTTCCTCATGTGTTTTTCAGCCTACTTTACTACTACTTTACAGCCTGATTACTAGAAAAGCTCTGAGTTTCTTTCAGAGCCTTGGAAGGCCAGGGTTAAGGTCAAACCTACCAAGGAAAATGTTTACTTAACACAGGAAGGTAAGTAAGAAAGGCTAGAAGGCTACCTGAACCACAGTAATAAATTTATGTTTAATCTATTCTGCAAGTCTGAAAAATCTTAATTCCATTACTCTAACCAAAGGAAAAATAAAATTGGTATTATCACTGGACCATCACAGGTAATGTGGAACTGAGATAACTTAATCAAAACTTGAAACTCCAGCCATTATAATAATTCCAGAACTTCTTTGGAAGGGGAAAGGGAGGCTGCCTGAACTCATTAAACCAGTTTTTCCATTTTCAGGGGTCAGTAATACCTTATAAATAATTTGTATCCCACCCCACTCCACCCCTTTCCTTTTCTGGCTACAGATTAAGAAATAACATTTTAAATTGTTAGCTAAATACAAGTAAAAAGCTGTTTAGAAAAAGGAGAGAGAGAGAAGAGTGGGAGGCTGGTAAGAAAAACAGTACAAGTATCTTCATGAGCCAAAAAAAAAAGCCTTTTAGGTTTAATTACAGGCATCAGAGGAGGAAAAACATAAACATTCTAGCATCCCGAATCTCTGACTGGAAGGGACCTCAGGCCAGATAGCCCAACCTGAACACTCTCAGCATCATGCTGACAAGGGGACACTTCTGCTTCTGTCTGAAGACCCCCAGTAATAGGGAACTCACTACTTCCTAAAGCCTTCCATTCTACTTTTGTAAAGCCAATCACGAGCAGCTCTTCTGTAATTAAGGAGTAAATCTCATAGTATAGTGAACTCTCTATTTGTTCAGGAATAAATGAAAGCAAAACATTCAAGAAACTAAAGCGCAACATTCACAACAATATAACATAACAACTTATTACTAAGGTGGCCATACAGTCTTAAACAAAACATATCATTCAGTAAGTTACACTCTGCTCGATCGATATAGAATACCCCAAATCAAGTCTTCTTTCATCTTGACTCCAGATTGGCTTCCAATCATCCTTAAGGGGTAATCTTCCTTAAGCCAATCATCCTTGAGGGGTGGCAGAAAGAACAAACACCATCTACCCCTAGGTCACAGTAAGTTACAATGTCATCAGTCAGCACTGAGTACCCAACTAAAGTCTTCCTTCATCTTAACTCAAGGTTTACTTCCAAACCCCACGGCTCCTCTTCCATGGGCTGGCTGCTCCCAGCTCTTGCCTGGATTCATACACAGGCAGCTCTCTGCCTCTGGTTCTCTAGCTCAGCCCACAGGGACTATTCCACTCCAAGCTCTTCACAGTTTCTGTTTATAGGAAGACAAAGCTTAACAGAGCTACAACAATATTTACACACATTGCCAGCATGATCATTTCAATTCACTTTATGTCTGACAAAGTAACACAAACTAACAGAAAAAGTTTCTGTCTGAAAAATGAAACACAAATCAATAGTAAAGTCCCTGGAATTCTGTAAACAGCTGTAAAGTCCTTTTTCAGGGCTTCTGGTAATGTCCTCTTTCAACAGACAGAATGCTTCATTCTGACAAAGTAAAATCAACACAGAGAGAATAGAAAGACCAGAGTGCTGGATATTACAAACATTCTCCCTCAGTTCTGCTTGGTCCCAGCTCATACTCGGGCTTTTATCTGCTCTGCTCCTTCCTGTTCCTCCCTCCCTGTTCCACTCTTTCTGCTTCACTCTTTCTGCAAGTTCCTCCCACCTGTGGGCTCCATGTGATGACATTAGGCCTGTTAAGGGAAGGGAAGGTTCCAAATTCCCTTAGGCCTATTAAGGGCAACACAAATGTACACTGTTTCCAACAAAGACTTGACACAATCAAAGGTGAGCCTCAAAGGCACTTTAACAGCTGAAACAAGCAGCAAAGTCCGACTTTGCTTGCCATTACAACTTTGGAACAGTATTAATTATTAGGAAGTTGGTTTTTTTTTTATATTATACCTAAAAATGAATCATGCCTCACTGTAACTATCACCTACTGCACCTAGTTCAGCTTTCTGGGGCCAAACAGAACATGCATTATCCTATTCCCACAAAATAGCCTTTAATAAACTTAGGTAACTCCAAGCTTCCTTAAGCCTCTGCCAGGATAAACCTCTCCAGTTCCTTTTTCCCAGGGCACGGCCTCAGGTCCCCTCACCATCCTGGGAGTTCCTCCTCCAAATGTCTCCCAGCTTGTCTTTGTCCTTCATAAAACGTCCACAGAAGTGGACATGATATGTCTTGGATAGGACAGGATTACGCTATGACTTCCCTCCTTCTGCCCATTACATTTCTCAGCATCACCTGAGCAAACTCATTTTTTTTCAGCTGCCATTTCATACTTCTGATCCACATTGGGCTTGCACACAATCCCTTGAAACACCTAGAACTTTTTTTAGATGAAGTATCCAACCCTGTCTCCCCATCCTGGACTTGGACAGCTGACTTTCTTTTTTAAATTACCTGACATCTATACAGTATGTAAGGTTCAGTCTCTAATTCTCCCAGAGCCTTTCTCTTACAGTGTGTTTGTTAGCTCTCCTGGCTGTTATTTGTCGCCTGAATATCCTCATTTTCAGTTTGATAATATCCATAACATTTCTATACCTTTTGAGAGTAAATATGTTGTTTCAACATGATACATTCTAAGTATTGCCTTGACTAGTCTGTAGCTAAGAAACATTGCACAAATAATACAAGTTGATCTTTTCATAGATGAATATATCTACATATAGAGATATTTATATCCCCACCCACCCTTCTACTCCCCCTTCCCAGCTCATTAAAAAATTAAACTAGAAAGTATATATGCTATATACCTATACAGAGTATAGATAAATATATATGAATATCTACATTTATCTATACTTAAGAATTTCTGCTCTTTCCTCACTCAGGTGCTATTCACTTTTACTCCTTAGCTTTCTCTATCGTGCTGTACGAGCTTAAAGACTAAGCAGTCCTCACCCTCAGAAAGCTTAGGTTCTACTTGAGGGAAACACCACTTATGCTGCAGAGTAAATGTGAACACATAGGAATTCCCAGGGAATGCAGCACTAGTAGCAATAGGACTGATCAGGGCAGGCTTTGAGTTAAAATGTGGAGGAAACTGGAGCCTTTGTAAGGAGGAGGTGAGGAGGGAAAGCATTCCAGGAACAGAAACTAGTCTGCACCATGGCAGGTATATGGAAGATGGATCTCAGATAGAAAGAATAATAAATACGCCAGTTTGGCTGGAACATACAGTGCATGAGAGTAATGTCCAATAATCCTGGAAATGCAGACTGGAGCCAGAATGTGAAAGGCTTTATAAGTCAAACAGAAGACATTTTATTCTCAAAGCAAAGCAGAATCACTGTACCTTCCTCAGCCTGGGATCCTGTCAGACTTATGCTTTAGGAACATCAAACTTAGCCACTCTGTAGAGAGACTTGTAATGGCAAGCAAGGAAGTACTTGGTGCCTTATTTCAACTATTTAATTATTTGTCACCTTGTTTCAGTTCAAGTTTCTTTTAAGCTTTGCCCATGATTATATCAAGTCTTTGTTAAGAAACAGAACTTGTGAAACCCACAGTGGGAGGAACTTGTTGATGCAACAGGAAGGGGCAGAACAGGGAGGAGCTAATGACCGTATATAAGGAGAGACCCAAGCTGGGAGATAGCAGAATTGAGAAGGGGAACTTTGTGGTGGCAGCACTGTTTGTCTGTCTGTGTTGATACTTTGTACAGAAGCCCTAGGACCTTACTGGAAGCCCCGAAAGAGGATTTTCTTGTTGTTTGTTGACAGAAGTTCTGGAGGAGAGTTATGGAAGTCCTGGGACTATATTGTGTTGAGTTCTCAAATCTGTGTTGATTTCACAGGCAGAAAGTGAACTGATGATGATGCCAGCAACGTGCATAAACGCTGTTTTGGTTCTGTTAAGGTTTGTCTTCACAGAAACAGAAACTGTGAAGGACTTGAGATGGAGTGGACACTGTGAGCTTCAATATGGAACAGGAACTGGAGAAAAGCTGGACGAGGAGCCAAGAGCTACCTACCATTGAATCCAGGTGACAGTAGGGTAAATTCAGGCAAAGCTGGGACCACAGAAGAGGAACCATGGAATTTGGGAGCCAGCCTTGAGTCAAGACGAAAAGGCATCTCCTTGGGTACTTCATGCTTATTGAGAAGATCATGATTTACTGTGGCCTAGAGGTGGGAGAACTTTGTACTTTGTACCTTGTACCTCTAAAGGATGATTGGAAACTAATCTCCAATTAAGAGGAAAGAAGACTTTTTGACTGAGAGAGTAAGACACAAGGGGTGGAGAACTTTGACTTTGTACTTTGTGTCCTAGCTGCAAGGGGCAGCTAGGTGGCACAGTGAATAGCAATCACAGTGAATGGCCCTGGAGTCAGGAGGACCTGAGTTCAAATCCGGCCTCAGACACTTAACACAAAACTAGCCATGTGACCTTGGGCAAGTCACTTAACCCCAATTGCCCTACCCTCCCCCCTCCAAAAAGCAAAAAAAAAAAAAGGCTTGCTCCTTAAGGATGATTGAGTTAAGGACTTACTGAATGATATCTTTTGTTTAAAACTATGTGGCCACTTTAGTGATGACTTGTTATGTTATAACATCATGAATGCTGTACTTTGGTTTCTGTGAATGTTTTGCTTTAGTTTACTGCTGAATAAGTAGAGAGTTCACTATACTATGTGATAAGAACCTTAAAGCTGTTCACAGCAACAGTCCTCTGGAAAGATGCTTGTGCTTGGCTTTACAGGAGACTAAGTTGGAAGCTATAGTAATAATCCACATAAGAGGTAACGTGGACCTGTGAGTGGAGAAAAGGGGTGCCAAGAAAAGTATCAATAAGATTTAGCAACTGATTCCAGATAGGAGAGGTGAGGGGAAGGAAAGAGTTAACGACAACCCCAAGGTTGCAAACCTGAGTGACAGAAACGATGATTGTGCCCTCCACAAAAATAGGAAAATGAGGAAGAGGGGAGTGAAAGGGGAAAGATAGGGAGGGCCACTTGGCACATGTGGAGTTGGAGATGCCTACACATCTAGCTGCAGCAATCTACTAGGCAGCTGGTGACGTGGGGATGGAGTTCAGGAGAGAAACTAGGCAGGCAGCAATCTTGATTTCTGGCCTAGTTAAAGAAAAAAACTGAATAGATGATAACTCTGGAGCCCTTGCAACTTTGAGGCTGAAGTGGATTTTCAGATACGAACGAAGAAAGTGTGCCACCGTACGAAATATCACATCCGAATTTTTCAATTTTGCTGAATTTTTTCCTCTTTCTCTTTTTCTTAAAAAATGTATTTGCTGGTTTTTCTTCCCTGATAATGACTGCTCAGAGAGAGAATAGTAGGAGGCATGCAGGGGGAAATCTAGTCAATCCACAAGTAAATATATTAAAAAATATCTTATTTTTAAAGTGTATCAGTGCTCCCTTCCTCAACTGGTAAGTCCCGAATTCTTTGAACAATTTGTTTTTCCCTTTGAACAACTGTTAAGTCCTTGGATAGTAGAAGTCAGAATGTTTTCATATACAACATAAATTGAATTAGAGCAGGGGTGGGGAACCTGCAGCTTCAAGGCCCCATGTGGCCTTCTAGGTCCTTGGGTACAGCCTTTTGACTCAGTCTGTTTTACAGAACAAATCCTTTTAGTCAGGGGATTTGTTCTATGAGGTTTGGATTCTGTAAAGGGGCCACACTTGAGGACCTAGTGGGCCACATGCGGCCTCAAGGCAGCATGTTCACCACCCATGAATTAGAGAATCAAATTTCAGGTCACTGAATTAATTTTTTGTCATGCTACTAGTCACACCAAATTTGTGAATACTCAGATTTTTATCATAGCAATAGGACAGGCAGTGTGGTATAATGGAAAGAATCCTGGATTTGAGGTTAGTGGGTCTGCTTTCATATCCTGCTCCCAGTCCTTATTCTCTGCACTACTTTGAGCAAGTGTGAAAACGAAGGGATTGAAGCAAATGAGAAGTCCCTTCCAGCTCTAAATCCTGTGATTCTAAACATAAGATGTGGTGCCTCCTCTTCTTTATCTAATAATATTCACAAATTGTAATACAAGGTAGCATCTGTTAAATGGTGAATGAATGTAGAGACATTACATTAAGGGTAGCTCTAGGAATTCCAGGGAAAGAAAAGGTTGCTCATGCCAATAATCATTTGAGGTTTCACTGAGGAGCAAAGACAAGCTGAGCACTGTACAACGTGGGAGAGTCATATAGTGAGAGGGAAGGATTTTTACAATGCAAAGTCTGTATGAATGTGTCGTTTTGCGCTGGGATTCAGCCTCTTTGTTTGGTATTTCATCTCTGAGTAGCCAGGTTTGCAGGCATTTTCCCAGGAAGTACTTCCCAACCTCTATCTCTGCTCATAGAGAGAAAACATAAACATATAAAAGTGGCATATTTTGTCTTTTTTTTTAATGTGCCTCTTCAGAACTTCAGTGGATCCTTGATCAAATTTGTAGACAGTTCTGTCAGTGTAGACTGAAACCCGTTCACATCTTTTCATTCTGTCCCGTAAGCACTGCAACAGGGTGCTGGGTCTAGAGTCAGGGAGACCTGGGTTAACATCTGACATTAGATACTTATTAGCTGTGTGACTATGGGCAAGTCATTTAGCCTATATGTGCCTCAGTTTCCTCATATTTAATATGGGGATAGTAATAGCATCTATTTCATAAGGGTGTTGTGAGGATCAAATGAGTTAACATAGGTTAACACTTTGCCAACTTTGAAGCACTTTGTAAATGATGGCTTTTGTCATCGATTCCTGTTCATATTCTGCCACAGGAAACTATCACTTTCTAATGACATATTTCTCTTCTCCCTGCCTACTCACTCTTTGTCTTTCTGTGTGAGCATTTAAGATAGCTCTGACACATTAATTCAATGACACTGGCCTTCCAACTACATGTCATCATCTGGAAAATGGACATTTTCCCACCCATTTAGTTTTTCTTCTATGAACTGTGAAGCTTTCACATAGTCCAATTCCAGGGTCTCATTGAAGCATGGAAAAGAGCCTGAGATCAGGAACATTATGCCAATGAGGGGCATAAGTACTGGCAGTCTTCCCTTCTGGAAATCTTTGAGAATAGTCCCAACAATTAAATAAGTCGACTGCCTGATGCCTATCATGACTATAGAGAGTAATCCTCACTTAGTAGGCTACCCTTTTGGTGATACAGGCTTGCTTCAGTATTTTTGAAATGACAACCATTTCCATAATTAGAAATAAAGGGAAAAAAAAGTTTTAAATGGCCCTCAGTCCTGCTTGGCTCCCCTCCTCAGTGATGGTGATGGAGTGGTGGCATGGGGTGCAAAGAATCCCCATCATGGGGCAGCCAGGTGGCGCAGCGAGTAAGAGCATCGGCCCCAGTGTCGGGATGACCTGGGGATCAAATCTGGGCTCAGATACTCAGCACCACACCCACAAATAACTGGCCATGTAACCCTGAGCAAGTTACTTAACTCCGATTGCTTTAAAAAAAAAATTAAAAAAAAAAAAAAAGAATCCCCATCATGTTAGAGGTCTGTTTGGAACCCTAACCAGGTCTTTATCCAATGCAAACTGCCAGGCTTGGAGGAGCTTGACCTCATACACTAATGATGAACAAAACCACAAGACTCTTAAAGAGAAGTTGAAATGAAACAAAAAGAATGCTTCTAAAACTCTCCTTGGATCAGCAGATGAAGGAGGTGGTAGCTGGCTTCAACACGAACCCCAAGAAAATAAGAAAATCATTTCACAAAGTGCCAGGTCATCTCATCTTTAATTGTTCATTATCAGGACAAGTAAAAAGACCATCACAGAGACAATAGCAACTTACCTGCCAATGTCTGTTACAGAGAAACTGGAAAAGGTACTTTACACAAGCATACACCTGCATATGTAGTGTCCTTAAAATGAAGACGGGGATAGGGAAGACAGCAAAAAAAAGGGCTGGGAAATGTGGTTCCACTTGGAGAGTCAAGGCTTATAGAAGTCAGAAGCTTTCTGCCCATATGCTAGGAACAGGTTTTTCCCAGGGAAGAATCAGGTACTAAACAGAGTGTGTACTATACACAGCACCCCACAGGATGTAATTTTTTAAAAAAGGAAAATTAATGTATCTTAAAAGTAAGGAAATGACATTATTAACGTGGCAATAATGTGAAAGTTGCCCATATTGTATGGCCAGACCATTTATTTAACTAGTATCTAGTTGGAATAAAAATATGAAGATGGTAGGGCAGCTAAGTGGCACAGTGCCAGCTCTGGAGTCATGAGAACCTGAGTTCAACTCCAGTCTCAGATACTTAACACTTACTAGCCATATGATGTTGGGCAAGTCATTTAACTACAATTGCCCTGACTTCCCCCTCCAAAAAGCAAAAAAAAAAAAAAAAAAACACTGCATACCCCCCCAACAGCTACCACCTAATCTATTCAAATAAATCATGATAAAAAATGGGAAATGGAAAAAGGCAAAGATATTAACTTTGTTCAGTGCCATTTTCTGTAAAAATTTAGTGGGTAAAAGGCAGGTAGCTTTTTTTTTTTAATTTATTACATCAAAAAGTTTTATCATTGTCACTTTGTAAATAAGACTGAGACACTAAAAAGTTGAATGACTCTGTTAGGACCCATTATTTTTCAGAAAGCTGTAGAGTTTTCCCTTTATACACTGCGCTTCTTATTGTTAGCATTCTTATTTTACTTGTACTCTAGCACTCCTGGGTTTCTGACAGTAAAGGGCCTTAAAGCCACATCTGCCCATTTCCTTGATAATTTTATCTTAAGCATCACTTATGAACTCTAAAATCAGCAACCTCTTAGCCCTGCTTTATTTCTGAGCTCTTTTATTTCCATTTTTCTTGATAGCTCAAAGCATGATTTTCTTTTAATTTGGTGCGGAACAGAATCCAGTTTCAGCACTGTCATTTTAAAGCCTCCTGGCACTCTGAACAGCGATAACCTGGGAACAATAACGATTCCCCTTATCTGTGTGCCATTTAATGACTGCAGCACTGCCTTGGGAGCAATAAACTGTAAATACTTCCTTTGCTGTTTTAGCCTTTTTTTTTTTCTACTGGAAAGACCTTCAGTATTTCAGATTTATTCTGACTACTTTGTTAGGACCTGGCCTTTTTGTCCACACATAGAAAAATTGGCTTCTGGCTTGTTGCCTCACACATTCTTGGCTATGGTCCAGAAGGATCATCCAATAGTTTGTCACGCAAAGACAAGAAAGGTTAGAAGATTGCTTATGTGGCCTTAACAAATGATGGGGTCAGCAAGCCTATCACAAAAATGCAGTACACTTGTAGAAACAGCTTTCTAGAAAATTATATTCTCTTCTGCAAAAGAATTGTTTAGAAGAGAGCAGAAGGAAAAAAGGACAGCTATAAAAATATGTTGAATTATTATACATGCCAGAAAGAAAAGCAAGGTGTATTTAACATTTAGTTTCATGTACACCCCCTTCTGCCCTGATGTGTCTAGGTAAGTACTCATTTTATTTAATATTTGTTAAGTATGATAAAAAGGGGGAGAGGATTTTTTAAGGACTGAAAAAAAATAACTAGCTGATTTTTCTTTGTCCCTCAGGATTGAAATCAAGCCTATTCGAAATCCTTTTGCTTGCTTCATTTGCCCTTTTCAAACTTAGTATAATTGCTTAAAATCTGCTCTTACGATTTTTCTTCATCCATCATAGAAGAAACTCTCTTTACATTGTGTATTCTGGAGCAGAAGTATTTTGTTGGAAAGCTTTACTGTTACATATGATTTGCATTTTTTACTAGACACTTGTTCCTGGTCTTAGAAGACAAACATTTTCATTATTTCTTTGTACGGCGGTAAGAATGCCAAAATGCAAATCGAGAGCGTCCTCTGAAGCCCTGTTCAACGTATCCGGAATCGTTCTTCTCAGTTTTATGAATGCAATTCTAGGCTCCAAAAATGTGGCCTCCCTTTGGCTCTGGATCCCCTACAAGCTGCCTTCCCCAAACTCTCCTCCCATGTTTTCCCCTCATGTTAGCAACCCCGTATTTCCATTTCCTAACTTTACCTTTCAAACGTCACACGGTCCAATGAACTGACCTGTACTGAAGTCCCTTTTAGAAGAGTTAGCAGGGAAGTGCGTGAAGTACTATTTACTCAGCCCCAGTGCTGTGCTCCAGAAAAACGATTTATTCTTCTTCTGACCAAGAAAAACAACAGCTTCAGTTTGCATTGTGGTTTTCTGAAAATAAAGCGTTTTTCTAATTTTGTAAAACATAGTCATTCTTGTACTGCCTGTCTTGCAAATGAGAGTTAACTGACTCGCCCAAGGTCACACACAGCTAGTAAGGAGTAGCCAGGTTACCCCCGGACCAGAGGCGGCTTTTGCACCACGCCCCCCAGGCCACGCCCCCGCTGCCAAATTTAAGGGCACAGTGAAGAAGGCAAGAGCCGGTAAAGAGACGCAGAGATGGGTGCCCAGCTCACAATGGGCTTCGGCTCCGAGGGGGTCTGAAGGGTGCAGAACCGGACGTGAACGTTGCCTGTGTGACCTTGGGTAAGTCACTTACGGATACTTGGTCACTGCACCCCGCTTTGTGAAAAAAGGCCGGTGGGTTGAGGTTCGCTCGCAGGCGCTTCCCCGAGGATGGATGTGCAGCGCACGTGTTGGAGCTGGGACGGGAAGCAGCCTAGAGAAAGGCAAACCCGTCGCCAATCCTTGGACTCAGCTGAGACCGGCCCTTGGCTCCTGGGATGCCTTGTCGGCCGCTTCGGCTTCCACGGTCTGGGGCTCGGGATGCGCTAGCCTGGGCTGCAGAGCAGGACAGTGCACCCACTTCCCATCTTACTGCCCGCGGGTTCCCACTACTACTCCCGGGATGTAACTCGCATGGAGCGAACTACAAAGGCCGACATGCGCTGCGCCGTGCTCGCCACTTTGAATGTCGGGAGCTGTAGTCCATACGCTCCACCTTCCGGTGAGCAACCAAACCCCTCCCACTCGTATCTTCCGGGGTCGATGTGGGGGGTGGAGCCTTAATTCCAAAGTAAAACCGTCGCCTCAGTGGGGGATCAATCGAATAACAACCTCCAACTCCCCGTGTTCGACCCTGACCAATAAGGTGGGCCAACTCTGGTCACGTGACTCAAACCGGAGTAGCGCTTTGGTAACTCTAATCCCTTCGCGCGAGAGGCTGTCTCTTCTCTATGGTTTCTCCTGGTCGTAGGAGGGTGGATGGGCCTCTGGAGGACTCCGTACATTCTTCCTCCATTACCTCACTGTCTCCGGAAGGCTGCCGGGATATCGGAGGACCCAGTTCCTACCTCGGTTCGGTCCTCCAGCCGCCCAGGGAATCCCTCCAGCAGCTCCTCCTCGCTGCCGCCACCGCCGTCGTCGCCGCCTCCGCCTCCGCCTCCTCCTCCTTCTCCTCCCCCCTTCCTCCTCCTTTTCCTCTGGCCTGGCCCGGCCCGACTCTCTTCACTCCGACTGGAGGGCCCGCTTCTCTCGGGAGCCCCCACCCAGGCGCATGGCTCCATGAAGCGGGAGGAGGAGGAGGCACAGCGCGAGAAGTCCCGGCTGCTCCAGGGACGGGAAAAAAGGTGAGAAACTCGGGGTCGTCGCCGCCGCCGCCCTCCGCGCCTGCTCTGCGCGGAGGGAAGGGGGGGGCCGGCGCTCGGGCCTGGGCTGGGGGGGCCCTGGGCCCCGAGGCCGTGATTTGAGGGGGGGGGCCCCCCGCCGGCTGTAGGCCGGAGGATCTGAGACAGGCTCGTGGTTGGGGGCAGGCGGGAGGACCCCTGCTGCCCGAGCCGGGCCCGCCGCCCCCCCCCCCCCCCCCCCCCCCTAGCCCCGGCCCCCCCCCCCCCCCCCCTTTCCCGCCGCCCCCCCCCCCTCCGGCTGCCCCCCCCCCCCCCGCCGCGGGATTCCGCCCCCTCCCCCCCAGCCGGCCCCGGCTCTACCCGCCGACCCCTCCCTGGTTCGCGGCACTTGGGCAGTTTCCGCTGCCTTCCCTCCCTGCGGTTGTCGCCTTGCCCCGGGCGTCCTCCACTTTCCCTCCACTTCACTTGTTTCCCTCCTCTCTCTCCTCTCCCCTTCCTTGCCCATTCCCCCTTCTTCCTCCGCCGTCCCCTTCGTCTTCCTCCCTTCCCGCCCCCGACCCAGGACGTCCCGTCGTCTCTGCCCTTGGCACCCCTGCACTGGTGCCTCTGGGGCTGCCCTGGCCCCGAAACCTGCCTCCCGCCTTCCCTCATCTCCCCTCCTTGTCCTGGGGTGACCTTCTCTTGTCCTAGGCTCCGGGTCCACTTGCCTCCAGCTTCCTCTCGGCCTACGCCCCGCCCCCTGCCCCTCTTCGGTGGGCTTAGCCCTGGCAGCCAGGAGCGGGACCAGGGCATCCGGAGCCTTCCGTCGTCTGTGCTGCTGCTGTCACTCTGGCGGGGATGTTGATGGGGGGCTGACCATCAGTTCTTTGCTGATTGCTTTTCTGAGGGAATGGAAAATTCATTTTTCACAAAAAGCAAGAATAAGCAAGTTTCAACTTAAAAGTTAGGGGGATTTTTTAATGCACCTTGTATTCCACAGCATTTTATAAAACATTAAATTCTTAAATACCCTTCCCTTTGATATAACATCAAGGATAGGGTAGTTCAGGAAATATGGCCATTGCTGCTGTCTTGTTTTCTGAATGTTTTGAAGTGAGAAAAGCCCATTCTGCAGCCACAGTTTTCTAGAAATTGCTGTCTTTTCTTACCTCCTCCAGAGAAATAGGCCATATTTCTCCTTTCTTGGATTTTGTTAATTCACTGCCTTTACATTTTAGGTACAGAAAGCAGGAATGGAACTGGAAAAAGGAAAATTCATTGCAGATACAAAATAGCTCCCCCCCTCTGCTGTAGCTGCCCCTCTGGCCATATACATTTTCTGATTTCAGTGAGTATGACCTTGTACTTACTCAAAGTAAAAATGTGTAGCTGTCTTAGAAATAAAAGGAAAACTTTACAGCCTAGGTGTGTGTGTTCATTTCCAGTATGAGGTCCTACATACCTTGAAAACTCCCAGTTTTGATATTTTTAGTTCCCCAAGGAGGCCTGATGGTGATGGGATCCATTGTTCTTTCTTTCTCTTTGACTTTAACTGAAATCATTTTTTCCCCTATAATCTGCAAAGTAAAATCAGAAGAGGGCATAGCTGCAGCCTTTCCTTTTTTTCTAGTTAGGTTATGATTTTCAGCAGAGATTGACTGGAAATAAAATTCACTAAGTCTGCTATACCAGCTAAATACTACTTTCACTGGTTTTGACAAGAAATAGCCTCTGGAGTTGGTGCAGATCACTATCAAAGGAAATTCATAGAACTGTGCAGTAAGTTTTTGCTGGAGCATTTGTTTGTCTCAGCTTTTGCTGTTGATGTCATTTTAATGAAATCTAATTCATACATAAAATTTACAGATGGTATGGGAAAGAATTGGTATACTAAATAAAAATCCCCAAAAAAGGTCTAAAGTGAAGTTTTATAGCAGCTAATTCTATAGGATTTAACAAGAAAACCTTTTTTGTGTTTTCAAGATTTTCCACATACACTTGAAAGCTTTGTAGATGTGTAGAATTGATTTTAGCTCCCTTTAACAAATTACTAAGCCAAGGCACTGTGAAGTTGTGATTGGTCCATAATCATGTAGTATCAGATCAGGAAGTCAAACACAGGCATCTGACTCTTCTAAATTGAAAGAAGTATTGAACATCTGTCCAGATAGGTTTTGGAAAAAGATAATAAATAATGCATATGCGTTATCCGTATATTTTCTGGGATTACAGGGTTGAAATTATAATTTACAGGCAGTTACTGTTCTTGAAGTTGAGCTAGCAAAAATATAGAAGCAATCCTTGAAGCAGTTATTTGAGGCAAGTACCAGAGTGGTTTTTTCCCTCTTACTCATTTCTGTAGTTAGGACAAAATTATAGCTCAGGTGCAGTTTCTTTACCCATAAAAATAGTTAACAAATTTGTGAGGTTTTTCCCTTATAACAGAGATTGCTGTTTCTTACTCAACTTTATGTAGAGGGTTTGATCAAGACAGATTTCAGGACTTTGAACAGAACTCTTACTTCCATATCCCCAAAAGTTTCTGTCTCTTTTGTTAGAAGACTAACTGTTGAAACAAGATAATCTAGACTCTTTCTCAAAAAATAAAAGTACTTTTTTTCTTAATCTAGACTTTGATAGCTCCTTTAATCTAACTTGGAAAATAACCCCAGTTAACCATATTGTGTAGTAGTTTTTTTACCTTCTTTCCAGCAAGCTTCACATTTTCTCTAACCATGGCATACTTGTTAAATGAGCCCTTTTTTTTTTTAAAGTATGTTTCTTTGTAATACCAGCTTTTATTAAAGGCATAGGTAGATGAGGATTTCTTCCCACTTTGGGATAGCCCATGAACTACTCCATTTCTTAACCTTTCATTCTGAAAGGTCAACAAGTGATTTTATTCATGAACATACTATTGAAAAGAGAAAAAGTGATCACTAGTGACAGAAAATTAGAAATTCATCAGAAAAGTAGTGCTATGTTAGGTATGTGATTTGTCAAGCTATAAGGTGGTTCTTTGTAGAATTTCAGAATATTAAGACTTTCTCCAGAATTTCTGGGAACCAGTAACCACCAATGTCATGTTAAAGATCTTTTAAAATTATAATTATCATACTACTACCTCCAATAAGAGAATGCTATTTTTAGCAGGGATGATTCCTCTTCAGCTGAGAAGCTTTACAAGGGACAGTCAAGCATAGTGTCATAAAATGTAATCATCTAATCTAGTATATGGAGCCATGAGGATGGACGTTTGCTTCTGTCAAGAAAAATGAGCTGATTCAATCCTGTCCATAAATGGGACATGTCAATTCTAGGTCATTTCAAAAGCCTATTAATAATGAGGATTAGCCTAAGGATCTCAAGCTTATTTGTAAAATAAAATTATTAAGAGTGGAATTAATAGGTTCCACCGTAGATCATAGAATCATTGAGTTGGAAGGGAACTTACGAAGTTGTCTAAGTCCAGCACCTGAATCCTGATTCTCCTTTGCAACTGTATGTTGCCACCAGAGGTCAATTTACCTGTCCAAATGAATAGGTCTTAAGTGTTACCCTTCTATCAAAACAAATTCAAACTTTTTTAGGCTGCAAATGAAAAAATTCTCAAATGGAATGACAGCTTGAGGTTGTGCCCCTTTTTCAAACCAGTCACCTGAACTCGAACGTATGCAAAAAATGCTTTCTAATATGAAGACTGCCCTAATTGAAAACTTGGAACAGTGGATTTTAGCAGAAAAGATAACTAAACTGCATGGTTTAAACTGAGTAAATTTAACTGAGCATTCACTTAAACTGAGAACTTTGTAGCTTGAGTTATCTGAGTTGGCTACCTGCTTTGCTTTAAGTAGAGTTTACAATTCTCAGGCATTTTCTCATATGACAAGAATGGATGACCACAGTCCAAATCACCTCATTGCTTCAGTGACAACTAAGTCAGCACCACAGAGGAATGGTGGACCTAGTGAACAGGTTGTAGATTGCATCCTTTGAAGAAAAATGTGTCATTTTCTTATGAAGACTCTTAAAAGACAGTCTCCAATTCAGTTCAGCAGGCATGTATAAAGTGCATGCTGTGTACAAAGCAGTCTTCCAGGTGGAAGGATAACAGACACAGCACTGAGGGAATACTGTCAAATTCTGGGGTCTTTCGATAAATTAAAAGCTGGAGTGCATATTCTAGATGATGGATTACTTTTGTCTTTGTATTCGTAATTATTCATTCAGCAGATGTTTCTAGGGAACCTAATATAAAAAAGACACTAGGCACTGTGAAAGATACAAATACATATTAGTCCCCGCCCTCCAGTTTATAAACCACTGGCAGGAAGCTCTTCCATGTAGCTTAGCGTTTCTAAATGGCATTAGTATTTTCTAAATCTGTTGATCACAAAACCAATCACAGAACATAGATAACTGATAGGATTTCTTCTTCCTAAAAAGAGAAATAACAGTCACTTTATCAATGGGCATATGCATAATTGAGAAACCAAAATTAGATATTTTTTAAATTTGAGGAATCTGCTTGGTGCATTGGAAAGGTAGTAGCAAACAGGATTCATCATAAGTTGTACTAGAAATCATAATAGCACAGCTAATGGGAAAATATGGAGATAGTTTAATCCTGAGGGGAATTTTGTTCTCTGTAGGGTTGAAATTTGATGTTGGTAAGATGAATAGGCAGACTAAACCAATCTTAATCGCACTCGAGGCAGTGACACCTATTTTTTCTTCCACTTGTGGACGACATTCATATCCCACGAGAATGAAATTTCATCCAGTTCATTTTTATTAACAAGGGCGTCCTCTTTGATTTGGACAAATAATAGGAAAATGATCTGCCTGCTTATGATGTGTGTTTGTTTTTTTTAAACAGAGCTCTAAGGCTTTGTAAAAGTATGTGATCAAATGTTTGAATTTGTCGATGGCGACTAAATTTAGATTTAAAGTCACTAAGTATCATCCTGGAAGGGTTGATCTCATTGGTGTACGATAATTTTTATGAAATAGTGACTTTAATGCACTCAACCTAGGATGCTTGAGAGAATTGTAAACTACTGGTGATTTTCCCCAAAGTGTTAGGGAAGAGAGAAAACAAATTTACTCATGGTTTTTAGAAGAAGAGGATTGTGCCACTGGATGTCTGTTTTTATCTATTCAGACAGATGGGCAGTCTATCATGGTAGTATGCTGTTATTCAGTTAGATTAAGTCCTATTATCAAGTACCTAGTATTTATTTGGTCATTGTGTGGCAGTCCCAAGAGTTATCTAGTCTTGCCTGTCTGTATAGATGGCTCTTTGGAAGCAGAGTTGCAGTAATTACTCACCTTCAAAAGTTTGGGTTTTATGTGAAGATAAAAGGCCAAATACTGAACCTTTTGGAAAAGTTTCATTAATTATCAGGTTTGTGCTGCAGGTACGTGTGTAAGATTGACATTGTCAGATGATTTGCAAATATGTTTTGATGTGGATCCATTTTCAGCTTTGCCTTAGATGACTAGTAAAGTTATTGAGCTATTAACTAGTTTAGTGATCCTCCAGAGAGATGCCCAGGATTAACAAAACCAGAAGATCTTTTTGTCTATCATTGTATATAAGGGCTTCAGTAGGAGACAGCCAACACCAAATTGAAAATAAGTTAGAATGTGATCATTTTGTATGAGAGTTCTGAAAATGAGCACATTTGAGATACCTTATTGTATGCTGTGTGCAGGCTGATCCTTCTCCCGGTCTCATAGTTTCAGGCCTGATCTTGATTGGAATTCTTCTTTCTTACTTGGCTCTGAAGAATTTCAGTAAAGTTACAAGTCTTCTCTTAGCTGGGTTTTTAGCTTAATATAGCCACCATATGCAAAACTGAATTATGTGGAAGAGGAATTTTTTTTTTCTTTGTTATGGTTCAACCTTTGCCTCCTCTAAGCTAAAAAACCCTCTAAGGGGCTTTTTTTTGCTTCTCTTAGGGCAGGGGACCTAAATGCAGGGCCACCTAAGGACACTGATGGCTCCACTCAGATTCCAGCCCTCTACAGATAATACTGCTTCATCGCTCTACGGTTTGTAGTTAATAACATTTCCCCATAAACTTTGACTAATTATTCCCTACCCTTACTTGTCCCTATTAGATAACTTAGAAAATGATGCATAGGCAAAGGTGCCAGTAGTTTTCTTCTTATACTAATATGACAGTGACAGAATGAACTTCTAAATATATTGTCTTGTAGTTGAGGTGAAGATGACCATAGGTTTTGTTTGGTCCTTTTTTTAAAGCTTCCACCTATTAAAATTGTTCTATCATCAGGATTTAGCCAGTACATAGTATAAAATTATTTAGCTTATGAATCTATATCAAATATTATCTTAAATAATTAAGAGATGTCTAGCTCTTGCTAGCATTTGACTTTGCATACCTTGGAGATAATGAAAGCTAAAATGGATGTTTCCCTGTGCCTGGTCAGAGTCCCTGGGGAGCTATTAAGTGTGTGTAGGGAGCTTCAGTATCTCTCATAGAGAGTGTCAGCTCAGGTCTAACACAGAGCTTACTAATACCAAGTGACTCAGAACTCTTGCAGGGGGAATGGATTTGAGAGTTCTGGGTTGTTTCCTAAGACAACTTTGCCACTAAACTAGCTTTTATGACTTTGGTCAAGTCATCATCCCATTGGACCTCCATTTCTTTATCTATAAAATGAAGGAGTTGGCTATCTAAGGCTCCTTCTGGTTCTAAAATTCTATAACTCTAGTGTTAAGACTCTGCTTTAAATTATCCCACAGTAGTTTCTGTTATCCTTATGAATAAAAGTCCAGTAGTTTTACTGCCAGATTGTTCGTTAACATTTTCCTTCTCATTATCATCAAATAGCATTTAAGTGTCCCCTTGCAGTTCCCCCTAATGTGTTTTTGTTTGTCTAAGTGAATTTCATGCTCTTAGACTCATTTTCCGTTTCTGTGAAATGAATAAAGTATGAGTCAGGTCATATTGATCACCTGTTTATAGTGTTCTATTACTCTGTCCTGGTTGTCAGGCTGTACTTTTTTTTTTTTAATTTTTATTTATTTTGCAGCTACAGCAAGCAACGTTTAGAGCTTGAAGAGGGTTCAAAAGAAAACTAAAGATCATTTAAAAGTAAAAGTTGGAAAATCAGGCCTATAAGGGAGGAAAATAACTACTGTGTTTCCCCGATAATAAGACCTATCCCGAAAATAAGCCCTCCCCTTACTGTGTAAGATTCCTCTAAAATAAGCCCTCCCCTGAAAATAAGCCCTATTGAGATTGCTACTGTAGTGAAGGTGATCCCCTGCGCTACACGCTACATTACGGTACCCT
>NW_027187273.1:451789-472073 GCF_028583685.1 Petaurus breviceps papuanus | reverse complement strand
GCTGCATCCAATCAGAGCTGCAGCAGTGAGCGCGTCATCCTGTTCTTTATTGAATTCATTATTGAATAAAGGTACATTTTTTTGTTCACATTTACCTGTTTATTAAAATTGCTGTCAATGTTCATTAAAATAAGCCCTCCCCTGAAAATAAGCCCTCTGGTGTTTTTCTGTCCAAAAAAATTTAATAAGACAGTGTCTTATTATCAGGGAAACACGGTAGTATTATTTAACTTAAAGAGATTGTTGAGTGTTGATTAATGATGGTCTTTTGGTTTATTTTGAATTCTTATAAAAGATAGTGGTATATGAAGCAGTTGTAGGAAGACACAGTGGTTGGGTGGAAGAAGTGCTGGATTAGGACTCAGGAAGACCTGAATTCAAATCCTGTGTCTGCTGCTTAATACCTGTGTTATCTTGGACAAATCACCTCCCCTTTCTGGATGTCATCTTCCTCCTTTGTAAAATTAGTAGATTGGACTAGATGTCTTCTAAGGTTCTTTCCAGCTCTAAACCTATGATCTTCTATTTTCTTTAGTTCTATTATCTTTACTGAGAACATGTAGCTAGGAGATTGAAGTTAATGAGGAAGAACTTCCTGAATGTTGGAATAGGATGCCAAAGAATTTTATGACATTTTCTCTGTATTTCCTTAAAAACAGAATAGTCTAGTCTTAATCCTAAAAATGAGAGGAATAAACTTGAAAGGAGGGACAAGGGGGTATGGGCCAATTGTAATATATGCCTTTTCATCTTGAAATCCTAGTTTTCATTCCAGTTGCTGCTGCTGCACCCAGCTTATTACTAGTTCAGTTCACAGGAGTTTACAGCAATGAGGAGAGAACTGGCAGTTTGCACGTGTACATGTGCACAAACCCTCTGGGGACCATAAGACTTTGGGAAAATCAAGAGTAACTTATTAGGAAATGGTTGGGTATCCCCTGAATTAGGTGGTATCTCAAAATTTTCTCTAGCCTCATGGTTCTTTGATTTTTTGTTTCCATACAAGTTATACTTCTTGAATAGGAAACAAGATTTATAGCTATGCATACTTTTTTTTTCCATTTAGCCTAATTCTTCACTTTCCCTCCCCTTGATAGGGTTCTGCAGCATTCCAGACCTCAAGCACTGAATCAGGATGGGAAAAAGACGCTGTGTTCCTCCACTAGAGCCCAAGTTGGCAGCAGGCTGTTGTGGGGTAAAGAAGCCCAAATTATCAGGAAGTGGAACACACAGTCACGGGAACCAGTCAACAACTGTACCTGGCTCTAGTTCAGGTCCTCTTCAGAACCACCAGCATGTGGATGGGAGCAATGGAAGGGAAAATGTGTCTGACTTAACTCTGGGGCCTGGAAATTCCCCAATTACTCGAATGAATCCCACTTCGGGAGCTCTGAGCCCACTTTCCCGGCCTAATGGAACTGCCAATACCACCAAGAATCTGGTGGTGACAGCGGAAATGTGCTGCTACTGCTTCGATGTCCTCTATTGTCACCTCTATGGCTTCCCCCAGCCACGACTTCCTAGATTCACCAATGACCCCTAGTGAGTAAACCCATATGTGTGGGCAGTGAAGATGCAATTGCCCAGCAGGCATGCTGTCACCTTTCTGGGTTACTCTGTGGGCGGGTGTGGTCTTTATATCATAAAAAGCTTTAATACACATTTGAGAGATGGGTAAGTAGGAATGAAACAATGAGACGTAAAAGTCAAAATGATGTATTAGAACATCTACTGGATTCAGCAGTGGATGAGATGTCGGGTTGCATTCGGAGGAAGTATAATCTTGTGGATAAAATTATGACCTAGGAATCAGGAGGAAGTTTTGTTCTTGGCTCTGCTGCTAGTTCACATTGCCTTAGGTAAGTTATTTAACCTCTGTCCAGTTTGTCCAACTGGAAGATGATGCTGTCTAGTGTCTTACTCATTGGTTTGATTTATAGATGGGGGACTCACATGTAGACAAAAAGAAATGTTTCTTTATATATCTCTCTACTTCCATCTTCAACAATCTTGTGTTGTTTCTAATACATATGCCTCCAGTTTTTACTGCATTTTACTTTGCCTGTTCCTTTTATGCAGTATCAGCATTCATGGAAGCCAAGGGTCACCAACACGGGGGAAGGGGTCTGTGTTTTAATCTTAAAATTTTGACCTGGAGCTGATGATTTGTACTTAAACACTATAAGTGCGGAATTTGGATTATTATTGCTTGGTCTGTGGTAGCTCTTCATGATTTTTATCTCCTTTGGGATCAAAGGCTATTTCTTAGGGACATATTATAAATTGTCCCTTAAAAATGCTAGCTCTTTAGTTTCCTTTCCTAGGGCTTATGTGAAACATTCTTTCATTTTAAAAAATTATGTTTATTAGTCATCTACAATATTCATAGGATTGGGGCGGCTAGGTGGCACAGTGAATAGAACACCAGCCCTGGAGTCAGGAGGACCTGAGTTCAAATGTGGCCTCAGACACTTGACATACTTGCTAGCTGTGTGACCTTGGGCAAGTCACTTAAACCCAATCGCCCTGCCAAAAAAAAAGCAATACTCATAGGATTGACCAAAAGATTATGGGGAGTACAGAGTTGTATGGTCTACCATCCCTGCCCTTAGAACTCTGATAGTCGAAGTTGGGAAAATAATTAGGTGTACATTGAAGTTTAAATTACCGTAGTTGGGATACCTGCCCGGATTGGAATTGTTAAGGAAGGTTTCAAAGAGGAAGTAGAAATTGAGTAGGACCTTGCAGGATGAATTGGAGTTAGGATCTTAGCCTTTTATAATGGTTCTCTAAGGCTTAACTTCCCACCTGTTGCATAAGATTTCTTTATACCATCCAGTGGGTAGAACATTTTGCCTCTGCTTGGGAACTCATTGTCTGAGGCAGCCCTTTTCATCATTAGACAGCTCTGAATTGGATAAATGGGGAAAGAGGAGGAAGGTATAGGCAAAGCAAGACTATTAACATGATATACTTTGACTCAGAAAATAATACTCTGGCTACATGACAGGGTTCATGGTGGAAAATAAGGGATTATTGAGCTGGAAAGGTAGGTTAAGGCAAGAGTATGAAGGGTCTTAGATGATTCACTTAGAAGTATAGATTTTATTGTGGACATATCAAGAAACCATCGGAGATATTTCAGTGAGCAAAATACCTGAAAGGTTTTGTGTTTGTTTGGGGTTTTTGGTGTTTTTTGTTTTGTTTTAAAAGACAGTTGATCTGGGAACACTACAGGATTTGAGGACAGACCAATCAAGGCACAATTACAGTGGTTATACAGAATAACACATATCTGGGACTTGAAGAAAGAAAGTTTAGATAAAGTCTTTTTTTAATGATGACTATGCCTTAACTTTTTATTCTTAGTGAGGTAGGTTTCCACGGGGTTTTGTAATTTGTTGGTCATTTCTTGAGAATATTTTTTTTTTTTATTAAGCAATCAGGGTTAAGTAACTTGCTCAAGGTTACATGGCCAGTTATTTCTGGGTGTGGTGCTGAGTGTCTGAGCCCGGGATTCGATCTCCAGGTCGTCCCAACACTGGAGCCGGTGCTCTTACTCGCTGAGCCACCTGGCCGCCCCTAAGCAATTGGGGTTAAGTAACTTGCTCAAGGTTACACAGCCAGGTGTTTCTGGGTGGGTGCTAAGTGTCTGAGCCCGGGATTCGATCTCCAGGTCGTTCTGACACTGGAGCCGGTGCTCTTACTCGCTGTGCTACCTGGCCGCCTCTCTTGAGAATATTTAATCATACGTCCAGTTGTATACACTTTGTAGAAAGTAAATTACTAAGAAAAGACGTGGGAAAAGGAATCAGTGATTGCAGCCAGTAAAGTTGTCATTTGTGGGGGGGGTTCTCGCTTTTAATGTTCTTAAAACCAGTTGTCCTTCATGCTGAAGAGGACCAAAGTGACACCACAGTGTGGGAGTCAGTGTGTCCCAGTGTGTCTGATGGATCAGACCAGTATGAGCTCAGAAGTCAGTGTGTCCCAGTGTGTCTGATGGATCAGACCAGTATGAGCTCAGAAGTCAGTGTGTCCCAGTGTGTCTGATGGATCAGACCAGTATGAGCTCAGAAGTTAGTGTGTCCCAGTGTGTCTGATGGGTCAGACCAGTATGAGCTCAGAAGTTAGTGTGTCCCAGTGTGTCTGATGGGTCAGACCAGTATGAGCTCAGAAGTCAGTGTATCCCAGTGTGTCTGATGGGTCAGACTAGTATGAGCTCAGAAGGCTCTGCCACAGATTGGACACAGTTAGTCCAGTTAAGCCAGTGTGAAGCTTTTATATGCCCAGAGAGGCAATGATAAGTTCAGAACAATCACTTACCTGGAAAACTGATAAGGAAAGAGAAGGTACTGTCTATGAATTATGAAGGGTACAGCATTCACAAATTGGTTTACCTTCAATGTTTTTGTTGAAAAAGAAGAGTTTGGGATAGAATGAGGCAATGAATTTAAGGAAAAGTTACTGGTATTGAAAAACAAAGGACAGCTAAAACTTTTTAATATCTAAACAAGATTGTAAAATACCTTTTGAAAATAACCTCTTCCTAATATTATACATGGTTTGGGTTTTTTTTTTTTTTTGAGTGGGGAAGGCAACGCAGTTGGGGTTAAGTGACTTGCCCAAGGTCACACGGCTAATATGTCAAGTGTCTGAGACTGAATTTGAACCCAGGTCCTCCTTAGTCCAGGTCTGGTGCTCTATTCACTTCCCCACCTAGCTTCCCCTATGAATGTTCTTTTTAAGAAGGATAGCTGCAATTTTTTTTCTGCACCAACTTTTCCATTTCATAGAATTAGAGCTGGAAGAGAGCTCAGAAACAATCTAACCCCACTCTCTCATTGTATGGATAAGGGAACTGAGTCCAGAGAGTTTTAAGTAAGTTGCTAATAAGATAATAACAGCCTGGACTTGAACCTAGGTCCTGTAACCTAATGCTCTTTTTCACTGTTTACAAACCATATCCCTTAAAAATTAAGGGGATAGAGGAAATAAGATGTATGCAGAGGGATGAATAGATTAGGGATTTGGTGTGGTATTTTTGTTTTTGAAATGAAAGTAATTATTTTAGACCCATTGTAATATTATTGCATGTGATAGAAGTTGTGAATTGAAGAGATTGTGTCATTGTCATATATGGAGAAAGGGTGAAGGATGACCTCAGAAGCTGAGTTGACACCCCATCTAAATGCAAATATAAGCCAATTTATAAAGAGAACAAGGAGTGGGAGGAAGGGGATGAATGTGCTGGCCCGTAGCAGAGAATTGAAGAAAAACAAGTAGCTTCTCAATGACTTGAGAACCAGTGGAAACAGTGATCCCTCCTTCAAATGTGAAAGGGAAGGATACATTTTATATTCTGCATTTAGAAGAGCCAAGAACTGGGGCAGCCAGGTAGCACACCAAGTAAGAGCACCGGCTCCAGTGTTGGAATTACCTGGAGATCGAATCCCGGGCTCAGACACTTAGCACCCACCCAGAAACACCTGGCCGTGTAACCTTGAGCAAGTTACTTAACCCCAATTGCTTAGGGGTGGCCAGGTGGCTCAGCAAGTAAGAGCACCGGCTCCAGTGTCGAGATGACCTGGATCAAATCTGGGCTCGGATACTCAGCACCACACCCAGAAATAACTGGCCGTGTAACCTTGAGCAAGTTACTTAACCCCGATTGCTTTAAAAAAAAAAAAAAAAGAAGAAGAAGAGCCAAGAACCAGCCAAATGTAAAACCTGTGCTATGGTTGGGTTTAAAGAAGAAATTCTGTTTAAAAAAAAAACAAAATCTTAAGTTGTATATCTGTAATAGCATTATGTTTTCTAACATCTGTTCTATTAACTAAATGGTTTATGAGGTCCTTTTCAACTCTTGATCTGTGAACCTATGGTTGGCAGGGATTTTTTTTTTTTTGAGTATTATACTAAAGCAGTGAGGGAGTTATCAAATGAAAGATGGGAGAGCTATCAAATATGAAGTGGGAAAAGTTCATCATCGATTAGCACGGTGGCTTTTAACCTGGAGTCTAAGCATTCCTTTTATATATAGAATTAGAGAAATAGGGATAACTGTATTTCAGTATAATTGATTTTCTTTGTAATCATGTGTATTTTATTGTAAGCAGCTAAAAATATTTTGAGAAGTGTTCACCAGACTGCCCATGAGGTCTAGGTCCATGACACCAAAAAGGTTAGGAAAGCCTGTATTATAAGGTTGGACTTAAGGATATTCAAGTATTTCCAGAAAATGTTTTGGATGAGTAGAAGGGAGGTTCAGAATGCAAAGTGTTAAGGATTTTAGATAATTCTTAGAGATAGCTATTCCTGAAGATCCAATGAGGTTATGTATTTCATCTACCATAGTAAGTAACCCATAGTGTTAACTTGAAAAACAAAACAATGTCCATTGTTAGTACTTTTATAAGGAGTACGAGCTGTTCTCTGAAAGCTTAGGCAACAGGAAAAAAAATTGTTAAGAAACATAACTGTAGCAAATACTTATGGTCCGAGACATGTGCCTTTGGAAAACTTTTTAGGTGATCTGGAAAAGTTTCAAGTGAGGAATAAAAAGGTGTGGTGGACAATAAGTGTAATTTCCCTAGTTGATTGAAAGAGATGGAATGAATGGATTGTATTAAAGTAAGGGAAAAGATGAGGAATGAATGGGAAGGAAGGGTGGTAAAAATAGGGCTCAAGGAAAAGATAAAAAACAAATTCAAAGAAAGAATAGGAAGTATAGGAATCTGTTATGAAAGAAGAACACAAGAATGGTAGAAACCTACACAAATATTCTATGCCACAATGTGGAATTCTTTATAACCAGGAAAATCTGAGACTTTGGGAAAAGATGAAAAAAGTAGACCACAGGAGAAAAAAAATACTTCCCCAAATAGTCATTTAAGCAGTCAAAAATTTAGAAAATCATTTTGGTAGTAATAATAGAAACTGAAAAGAACAAATCCAGAAGGTTTGGTTGTTACATGTTACTAATTTGAGTCTGGAGAATGTTTTGTTTTGCTTTTTTAGCCCACTCTTTGTGACATGGAAGACGGGGAGAGACAAACGGCTTCGTGGCTGCATTGGAACCTTCTCAGCCATGAATCTTCATTCAGGACTCAGGGAATACACATTAACCAGGTAATGACACAGGAACTAGAGAACTGTAAAATTGCTATTGTCAGGGAAGTCCCTCGCTATCTGAGACTTATAAAAGAACAGTTATAATCAATTTTTAGTAAAGAGTAAACATCAAGGTTTAAATCTGGTGAATCAATGAGAAAATTGTATGAAATCAAATTTAAACAAGAAATAATGTAAAGTTGATTTAGTATTGTTTTAGGAAAAGTTAGATATCTTCAGAATACCTGAAGTGATATTTTATTCATATTCAGGATAGGTGCTTTTGTGATCTTGGGATACTTAATCTAAAGCTACCTCATTTGAGTTTGTTTTTTGTGTTTGTGATTTAACACCACTTTACAGTGCACTTAAGGACAGCCGATTTCCCCCCCTGACCCGCGAGGAGCTGCCTAAACTTTTCTGCTCTGTCTCCCTCCTTACTAACTTTGAGGATGCCAGTGATTACCTGGACTGGGAGGTGAGAACAGCTGCATTTGGAACTGCATCTCTCTCGTTACATGTGGGTTCGGGTTAGTACATGGTAATGTGTCTCCTTCCTTAAGAGAGTTATAAGAATGTTAACTGAGATGGGAAAAATTGGTGGGGAACGTTAGTGACATAAAATATTAAGGATGAAAAGAGTGTAATGACCAGTGTATCTTGTTCCTTCCCTGTTCCATCTCCTCTCTTTTCCTCTTCCTCTGTTTGCCATATTGAAGACATTTTGTAGTTCCCAGGTCAAAGATTCTCCCAAGTGAGCTTAGAATAATCCTTTGTTACATGAATTTAATAGTAGAAATACTAGCATGATTAGTAAATTTTAAAAGTGAAATAAATTGTCCAGAATCAGGTCAGTTAATTAAGGAAATAATCTCTGCCACTTTTACCCATAGACCAGAAACAGTTCTAAAAGAGATAGATAGCTTCTCTTCACTTCTTTTTCTCTTACTTTCTAACCCAGAACCTGAATCTAGAATTTTTTTTTCCTCCTGAGCAACCAAGGCAGGATAAATTGTGTTGATGCAAATGATTTCTGTTTTCCCAAAGCTCAGTTCATGCTAATTTTAGAAATTAGTGTCAGGTTATATGTGGATAATGAATGAACTAACATTGCAATCAGACCATGTAAGTGTCATTCATTTGTCTGCTTTTTTTCATACAGGTAGGGGTACATGGGATTCGAATTGAGTTCATCAATGAAAAAGGCGTTAAAAGGACAGCCACATATTTACCTGAGGTCGCTAAGGAACAAGGTGAGCTGAGAGAAGACTCCAGTTTGGCAGGATAGCCTTGTTAGAATAACATCTTAATGCTAAATTCCTATAAAACCTGAAGAAGAATCTCACTAAACTTAAGGTGGTGAAATTGGGTGTGCTGCTGTATGCAAAGTACTTTGGTACAAAGTGGTATTGTGTATGTTCAACACTAGGTTTCATACCATGTTGTAAGTTAGAACCAGTGACTATATTGCATATTGTTTCCTACTTTATAGGAACTTGCTATAATCATCCTCAGTCATTTCTTAGTTTATGTTTGATTTCAATCATCTTTGAAGAGAAATCAAATTTCACTTCTTCCCCTACTTTAAATTTGAGATATCATAAAGAATGAGAAATGCAGGGGAAGGGTGAAGCCTACAGGACAACCGTACCTGTCCCTATCACACTATGATTTGAGAACAGGTATATAAGTAGGGCAAAGAAGATGACTATTTTACCTTCACGGAATATTTTTTTATGGGTTTATGTTGGTATGGGATTATCATTCCACAAATACACACACACACATAGACATATACACATATATACACCATACATACATACATGTATGCTTATCATGGTGAGTTCAGTGCTTGCTGGTTTCTTTGTATGCTATGCCTGTGAATTTCTTAGCATGCTCTTGGGAATAAGGTAGATTTTTCTCCTTACTGTCTGACTACCTATAGACCAATCCTACATAAGGTTTTCCCTTATGTAGTCATTTTACAACACCATTAATATAGTATGACACTACATTTTTAAAACATTATGACAAAACAATCTGTACCAGATTGGTAATTTATTTTGTTCTTAGGTACATACAAAATATGTACATACTTCAAGCATCTTTTGACTTCTTTTCTCTAAATACTACTATTTCAGTCCCTCTGCTCTTGGCCACAAATTGGCAAAATAGAATGAGGAGTCCTGTTATATGCAGAAACACCACACACTTCTTTGAGATGAATCAGTCCATCAACAAGCATTTATTTATCAATGTGCCATGTGCATTCTTAGGCATTGGAAATACAAAGGCAAAGTAAAACAATACCTTCTTTCAAGGAGATAACACGTGCATCTATAAATATATACAGGATGTATACAGAATAAGCACAAGGTAATTAGGGAGGAGGGTACACTAACGGTTGGCAGAATCAGGAAATGCATCATGTAGAGACAGTGTTTGATCTGTTTCTTGAAGGAAGAAGGAAATGAGAGATTCTCAGAGGTAGCAACAAAGAAAGCGGGAAGTGCAAAGGCATAAATATAACATTTTACTGCTGTTCGAATTCAGTGAGGGGTGTAATGTACAATACTGGAAATCCAAGTTGTGAAAGACTTCAAATACCAAACAGAGGAGTTTATTTTTATCTTAGAGGCAATAGGGAGTCCCTAGAATTTGGGTAGGGGAGTGCTATGACCAGGCTTGTGCTTAAGAAAAATCCCTGGCAACTACATGAAGGATGAATTGGATTAAGAGGACTTGAAGCAGAGAAACCAATTACACTTTCTTAATAGTCGAAGTGAAAGGTGATGAGGTGGTGGCTATATGTGAGCAGAAAAATGGTATTAATGTGAGGGATTTGGTGTCAAGAAAGAGCGATATTTGGCAACTAATTGCTTATGTGGCGTGAGGGAGAGTCAAGGATGATGTCACAGTTGGGATTAATCTGTGAAATTGGAAAGGTATTGCCCTGTACAGAAATAAGAAAAGTTCAGTAGAAGAAAGACTTTGTGAACAAAGATAATGAGTTCTGTTTTGGATATGTTGAGTTTGAGATGTCTCTAGGATATCGAGTTTGAAATGTCTAATAGTGATACAGGATAGAAGTTCAAGGGAGAGATTCAGACTGAATATATAGATCTGGGAGTCATCTGCATAGAGGTGATAATTACACTCGGGAGCTGGTGTGGTCACTGAGAGTATAAAGAGAGAAAAGTGAGCCCAGCATATAACTGCATCAAAGATAACTAAGGAGGTAATACCAGTTTTGACTCACTGCTAAGAAATACTCCATTCAATATATGGCATTGTTGTTGTCAATATATTTGTTGTTGACTAATTGAGGAGAGCTCCTTATAACAAACAATTTCCATTTTCTAGCAGACATGGGACAAATAATACCTTTGAGTAAGTGCTTTCTCCAAGTCTAATCTAGTAACGGACAGTAGTAGTGAAAGAACCTGATTGTTCTTGTTCTTGGTGGAGGCAGGGGTAGGAAATAAAGATTATTTTACCACTTTTATCCTCCATCAAGTAGCAATTACCCTTCACCTTCCCTTTCCCTCTCAAAACATCCTAAGTCACATTAAAAAAACAATACTCACTTAAGTTCTCAAACTACTCACCAGACACAAAACATCTAGGAACTATAAGGATCAATGAATGATTGTTGATGGTGTACGAATGACCCTTCTTTTTCTTCTAAGTTCAAAACATTTTCACCTGCCAATTCTTTAGGATCCCTGAGTTAGAAAAGAGCTCCCTAGCAATGTATTCATTTTAACAAGTTTATATTATAACAAAAAAAAATTGGATTGCTGGGACAGCTAGGTGGCTCAGTGAATAGAGCACCAGCCCTGGATTCAGGAGGACCTGAGTTCAAATGCGGCCTCAGACACTTGACACACTTCGTAGCTGTGTGACCTTGGGCAAGTCACTTAACCCCAATTGCCTTGCCTTCCTCCCTCCAAAAAAAAAAATTTTTGATTGCCTAAAGAATTCTTTTTTTTTTTTTTTTAAAGCAATCAGGGTTAAGTAACTTGCTCAAGGTTATACGGCCAGTTATTTCTGGGTGTGGTGCTAAGTGTCTGAGTCCGGATTCGATCCCCCAGGTCATCCCGATACTGGGGCCAGTGCTCTTACTCGCTGAGCCACCTGGCCGCTCCTGCCTAAAGAATTCTTACTGGTGTGTTCTAAGTCTTAGATCATTCTTGATCAAAACTTTCCCACTCTAATTTTTGCACTTAGCAGGAACCAAAAACAACTGCTGTGTATTTGAAGAACGAGGTGGTAATTGATTTTTCTAATACAATATAAACATAGATTAACTAAATTATACAGGTTTTCTCTAAATAAGCATGTGTGAAACCTATTTAAATATTCTCAGAAAAGGAAACTTTAAAGATTGCTTGTTCATTTTGTTGTATGAAACATTTTTATTTATTTTGTGGGATTCACCTTTGGAATTTAAGCTTAGAAAAGAAAAATGATTATAATTGTTTAAAAATTTCTCAGTGAAGTAGATGAGAGATATCAATCGCCCTGTCAGTTTGTATTTTAGGTGCTTGAATTTACTTTACAAATCAAAATATGGATTTGGCACAAAAGAAAGCATTGCATTTTAGTGAGTACCTTGAGGTCCAAGTGTAGTCCAGTGTCATTCAGCAAATGTTTTTTAATGATGAGGATGGGAGGAACGCTTGATATATACATTAAAGTACTGCAGCCATTTCTGAAAGGCTATTGGGAAAATTAAATATGCTTTTGGCATAGCAACTTGTGAGGGAGTTTACTATATTCTTTTTATTTTATTGGCTTTTGATCTGTTATGACACACATGCACACACACACAACCTTACTTTCCTAAATTCTTGCAAGAACAGTTTTTTTATCTTTATTAAGTAAGCTTTGAACAACACTACTTTTCGGCAGAAATGGGCTGTGGTTGCCAAAATGGTTTATCTTTGTACTTTTAAGTTGAAAGAGGAGGTTGTATGTAGGTAAAATGAATGCAGAAACTTGAGCTCATCTTCCCACATTACAGTGTGATACCACTACCACCAGTCCACCAGGCCAGGCTAAGTTGGGACATTTTTAATATACTGTAGGTGACTGAACTCGGGTGTCATCTGGCAGAAATGGGTTATGAGTCAATGCAGCAGGAACAGGGAGCCTGGGGAAACGCATTATGGAACACATGGGGTTACTATTTCACAGACGCTGCGGTTTCTTCATGGATTCTAGGAGAGTCAAACACATACACAGGGTATGTGCAGGCAAGTGCATAGGTGTGTGACCATGCATGTCATATTTTGACCTTTTATATTTCCCTTATTTCTGATTGTATGTAAATCATTCAGCCTGATGTTAGATTTTTACTTCTAGAATCCCATTTCTCTTTTTAAACAGTTAACAGCATTCATTTTGAAATGTATATTACCATTCTAAAAACTTTGTGACCTCTCTTCCGCAGACTGGGATCAGATCCAGACGATAGACTCCTTGCTCAGGAAAGGCGGCTTTAAGGCTCCAATTACCAATGAATTTAGAAAAACTATTAAACTCACCAGGTAAGTCACTGTCTCAGTGTCCTTATCATTATAATTGAATTGTAAGTTAACTTTTGTTAGTAAAGGGGAGAATAATGCCTTCTCCAGTAATGGATCAGGGAAGAAGAAGTCTGGGAGAGCACACTAAAAAGTGGCGATGAAGAATATACTTAATGCAGTTGTATGTGCATATCTGCATTAATGCTCACACAGGAATTGTAGTGATACATAGCTTCATGTGAGCATGTGATAAATGGTCTTATCAAATATATGAGGGGAAAAAGAAAACTAAAAAATGGTAATCTGTTGGTTGAAGTATTTTGATTTCCATTTTCCCCAGAGAAAATCCACTTAGACGATACATGGAAAGTCTGATGGCATTCCAATAAGTTGGTCACATAGCTTTTTGAAAAGAACTAGCCCTGACTGGTTTGGATAATTGCCAATTCTGAGCCTCCAATCTCTATAAAATATACCTCTAGTGGAACTGGAAGAGCTGAGAGTCTTAGCTGCTGGGGACCTTGGTTACCCCATCTGTAAAATTGTTGATAATCATATTTGCCACCTACTAACCTCACAGGTCCGATTGGAGGATAACCTAGTGTTTATGAAGTGCTTTTGGACTCCAAAGAAGGGCACTCTTCAAATACAAAGCATTATTATTATTATAATTTATTTGAACAGCCATATCCCTGTCAAAATTCAGGAATAATCACCTTGCAGTGGAGAAGTGATTACAGTGAGAAAGAGATGGCTATGGGTAAGGAATATCACACCTAGCTCCTGTGGTCTGTAGTAGGCTCCATAGGTTTGTAACACCCCATGCTTTACATCTTGATTCATGGCTCTTTTTAAGAGCAGACCTAAAATGCTCTAAATTCTGATGGCACTGTTAATGTATTTATTCATCTAGAAAAAGAGAACCTTCCTATAGCCCAAAGATCTTTTTGCCTGCCTCTTCATAATGTGGCCTAAAATTAGGTTCCTTTACTACATTTAGTAGTAAATAACTTAACTTGATTATGGTCCTGAAAGTTTGAGGTGTACATTGTTCTTGCATTTTTGTCAAAACTATCATACCTTCTCTGTAGAGAGAGAGTAGTAGCAGTAGTAGTAGCAGTAGCAGTAGCAGTAGTAGTAGTAGTAGTAGTAGTAGTAGTAGTAGTAGTAGTAGTAGCAGTAGAGAGAGAGAGAGCACCCAAATTGGGACATTTGGTGCAACCATCTCAAAGTATACCACCATTTTATTTTGACACTGGAATTCTTCATCCAGATTGCATTAGCAGATTGCTGCAATGCATCCCAATGATAAATGTAGATAATGTTTGAAGGTGAGGTGTTCATAAAAGACAGGCTCAGGTATGGATTGTAAATGTGCTTTTTCATCCTGTTCATTTGTAATAATCAAACATTGTTTTTTTGTGCTGTCTTCCATCCTTTGTAAATGAGGTTGCTTTTGTTCTTTCATCTTATTCTTTCAATTAGAGCACATATTTTATTTTTTCCCCCAATAAATAAAACCATAAAACTAATGGTTGTATGTTTCTGATCCCCTTTCCTGTTTCCTCACAGGTACCGCAGCGAGAAAGTGACAATCAGTTATGCAGAGTATATTGCTTCTCGTCAACCTTGTTTCCAGAATGGCACTCTTCATGCCCCGCCCCTCTACAATCATTACTCCTGACACGCGGCTGCATGACCAGTCCCATCCCCCCGTGGCCGCCAGTGGCTATGACATCATTGGAGCAGACGCCTCCTCTTCCTGGTCCAGTTACTTCTATTACTGCACCATTTTATGATGCTAGCTTCCGTTGCCGAGTCTGCCTTCCAGCTGATGGGGGGGATTGCACTGAGTGAAACAGAACTTCAGGGGCCCAAGCCTTATCTCAGCCATTCCTCAAAATGGGGTTCAGTTGGATTGGGGCTCCTCCATGACTAGGAATTACTGTGTGAGGTGCAGAAGACCCTTAGGCATGCAAGCGCCACTTCAAATTGCTGTATCGTGTGTCAGTCACACACTGGAAGCTGGAATTGTTGATTTATGAAAGCCCCCCCAGTCTCCTCCTTTCTTCTCTCCTTCCCACTTCCCTTTACCTACCCCAGATCAAGTAGGAGCGTTCCCCTGGCAGTCTGGGCAACGGAGTCCAACAAGAAACATTTTTAGGTTATTTTAAATTCCTTTTTTTAACCTCTGGTTTGGTGTGTACCAAGAGTTGATTGCAGCTCCCAGGCATCACAGGCGGACGTCATGTTAGGGTTACATTGTTGGGCACCATGAGTCCTTTCAGGCTCCTGTACAGAGACCATTCAAACATTGGAAAGCCCTCTGGATGACACATTGCAGATCTCACCATTGCTGAATAAACCCTGAGCGTTTTCTCTCTCGTCCCTCTGTCAGCTGGATTTTCTGGCACTCTTCTTGCATTGAGTTTACTGGTATTAAAGAGTGCTTCATATGGCATAGCCTGCTCCTGAAGGGACTGGAGTTGCCTGAAGAAGGGCAGAATACCATTGCTGAGTGTGTGTGTGTCAACATAGAGATGCTCGTGTCTCACCAGGAAAGCTCCTCTTTACCACTAGGCTACCTCACCCATACGTTGGTAGCAGTACCTAGAGCTGGATCTAGGGTCCTGAAAGCTATGCTGATGTTTAAATAGCACAGTTGGGCAGAGTAAGACAAACGAATCCAGTGTCTTGAGGCAGTTTTAGTTTCAGGCAAGCTTCCTAGGGGACCTTTAAGCAGGGCAGACTCGCAGTGTACTATTGTAGGCCTTCAGAGAAAAGCAGTGTAGCTTTCACTGGCAAGTCGCTGGTCTTGCCTAACATCTTGGGAGTTGCCAACCCACCAGGGCAAAATGAAGAAGAGATCATTTTATCCAGAGCATTCAAACTTTCATGTGCATTCATACTTCCCTTTTTCATTTTTGCTGAGTTCCAGACGTCTGCTAGTAAGGTTCCTCCTTCCTTCTCCTTCCATCTACTCTTCACTGGCTCATTCAGTGACGTCACTGTGCAGTGCTCGTACATATGACTCGTGGACTTGGAAGAAACATTGGAATGAGGCATCACAAAATGACTGAGGAAGAGGAGGCCAGTCAGATGAAAGGATTCTTCTTATGATTGTACACTGATTACCAGCAACAGTGGTTAGAGGACTTGGAAATGAAATGCATGACCGACCCAGTGGATACAGTATTTGAATGAATATATTTTTAAAAGTTTAAGTGTGATAATGGTGTGGCTTTTTGAAACTGGCTGACAGTCAAGTCAAAAGTTCCTGTGCGTTTTCTTCTAATATGTAAAGGGGGAAATCTAAGAAACCACATGCATGCTATTCTTGGCATTGCTGTCCTTCTAGTTTCTTGGAAATGTTTGCAGTTTTGTGTGTCAACATAATGCTCTGCTGTTCTTGAGGATACATGTTGTGTGAGGGAAAGGTGGGAGTTACAGCAGGCTTTCTGTGCAATATCACCCCAGACTTAATTTTGTGCTGGGTATTTCTCATGTATCACCACTTTTCCCTTGCAATGTTACTGAAAAAGCTTTGGAAGATGAAGGGATTGTTTTGTGATTTCCTGCTGCTGAGAATAAATCAGTCTCGTTACAAACTAGAGTGATAGTTACTCTTAGGTGCCATGGACTGATGTAAGAGAGGTGGTTCAGCTCTGGGCAAACTGTCCACCTCTGACTGTACAACAGTATTGATACATAGGGCTACACTCATTACTGTTCAGATGTTCTATGTTAGAATTTGTGTTTAATTTCTAAAGAGTTTAAAAAAAAGCAAAAAAATTGGTGCTAAACTTTCACCCCTGAGCACGCTCAGTGAGACTGGTCATGCAAGCATACAGTGCCATGCTATTCAAGCCTATTTTTCTTTTTTAAATGTTGCCCTGTTCTGTGTCTTTCTCCTGTGTATGATGTGTTTTTTTATTTTATTCAGGGGAGGGTGGGGGGAGGGTAGCTACCATTTAAAAATAGCAAACTGAGAAAATAATACTACAAAATATAAAATAAAAATTCCAGTACTGGGGGACTGGCTCGTTAACTGCAGCAAGCAAACGGAAGTGGGCTCCATGTCTTTGGAATGAAGAAGCCTTACTCCATTTACACCCCCTCTCACATTTACACCTAGTTTAGAAGTGGAAATGCTGTTATGCCTCTTGGTAGGGTGAGGGCAATAATGAGTGGACCAAGGAAAACTGATCTGCCCTCTAGGGAATGGGCATAGTCAGTATCAGTCCTAAATGTGGTCTAGTAAGAAAGTAATGTAGAAGTGTGCTGGTCAAGGTCACCTCATAAAAATGCACAGCAGGTGGTTCTCAGGAAATAATCCTATGTCTGGATCATTATATGGCAGCTTTGCATAGGGAGATGTCAACTCCAAACTTAACTGCCTTCCACTTGCCTGACAGCAGTGATAGGGATAGCCAAATTTTTGTGGCGATTGGTAGGATTAAAGAATATTAAATCTCCTGTTTCTGCAGAGTGTCTCATTTTGTCCCTGCACTTCTCTGCTGGACAAATAAATATTGTTTCTAAGGAACCAGCTTCAGAGTTTGCTGGTTTGATTTGGAGTTTGTTTCATCCCTAGCTGTGAGTGCCTTTTGGTCTAGAGAGTTTTGATTGTCTCATGATAACCACAGCTAGGAAGTTATTTCTGTAATTATGACTTGTCCTTGTTTTACATTAACTAAAATAATGTCTTTGATCACTGGAGTTTGTCAGTGTTGGGATGTTTCCACTGTGAGGTTCTTAAAACTTATTCACTTCATAATGTTAAAGCAACCGTTGTCAGTAGAGGCCCTTTCAATTTGAAAGGTGTATAGTAAAAACAAATATTTTATTGTTTATAAGAAAAATTGTCTGTAAAAAAAAAATCCTGGGTGTTCATTTAACTTTTGCACAGGATCAGTTATTTTTCACGACACATTAACATCTACAGTTTTCACTGACAGTTGTCTTTCTGTTGTTTTTCTAGAACTTTATTGTTCATTTTTTTGTTCATTTCATTTCCCTAAAGCAAGAGACCTCGTATGACCTTCAGTGCAGAGATGTCAGACCAATTCTTTGTATTACACTTGGTTGCCTCCTAGCTATATAACTTCTGAGTGTAAATCATTGAACTCTATCCTCTAATGAAGTATTGTAGAGAATAAATCAAATAATGGGTAAAGATTTTTCTTTGTACTGTCTCATCTTTATACCATGTGCCTTGAACTATTTGGAGTAATAAAATTTTTTCTTACTAACAGCTAAGCAGCTATATTTGCCTACATATTGATCACATAGCAGATCTTGTTAGTGAGAGTCCTTACGCCGTCTTCCTTCTTGTATTCAGGTATCACACCTATCCATGCTGTCAGTCTTTTGCCAGCTCCTATCTAGAACTAATTAACCACCTGTGAGATATTGTAGTCTCTAAAAAAAAAACATGCTGGGGGGGGAGGGGCGGGTTCGGCTAGGTATGCAGTGAGTAGAGCACCAGCCCTGGAGTCAGGAGGACCTGAGTTCAAATGCGGCCTCAGACACTTAACACAAAAACTAGCCATGTGACCTTGGGCAACTCACTTAACCCCACTTGCCCTCCAAAAAGCAAAAAGAAAAAATGCTTGGGAATACACAGAAAGTATGAGTCTCTCAAGTAATTTTAAACTGGAGTAGGAAGAGGTAAAACTAAAACTCGAGGAAATTTAAGATTATAAGTAGCTCCCTAAATTGTGTGATATAAACTAATTAAAAGTGCCACAAGAGGTTATAGAAGGGAGAAAGCAGAGTGGGCTAGCTAGAATTTGGATGGGACAAATGTGGAGGGAATACATTGCATTATGAGAATATAGAATAGCATCAGTATGGCATGTGAGAGACTGAAAACAGCAAGTAAACAAGTGGTGTTGAGAAATAGTGGGAAAAGAATTTGATTAGTTAAAATGGGGTCCGAGGGTTTTGAAAGCCTGGCATAGTCGAAAATATAAAAGGAAATAAATTTTTAGAGACTTCAAGTGAAAGTGATATTTAAGTGGTTTTCATCATTGATATGGCCTATGATTCTCCATGGTTTGGGGTTCAAATTGTGAATCTCAATGGTCAACCACTTAGAGCTTTTTTTTGTCCTCAACCCTGACAGAAATTAGAAATTTATTAAATTAGTGCAGGTCTAGGTATTTAGCTACTTACTGTGTACTACTAGATCCTGGTAAAGAACCATGTGAAAAAGAGTAAAACAAAACAGCCATGTTCTTGGGCAAGTTTGAGTCTCCTTTCCCTAGTGGTCTGGGACTCAAAATTCTCCAAAACTCATGGCTCTAACAGAAAGGCATAAGCATATCCTCCCTCAGCAGCTAGCATGCAACTTGTGTTTAAGGCTTAAATAATATTAACTAACGTTTATAGCATTTTAAGGTTTGTAAACTGCTTCCCTTAACAGCTTGATGAAGTATCTAGATAATACAGTATCAGTACAGTGTATTGGTTTTATGGGTGGGGATACTATGACAGAATAAATAATGAGGCTATGATTGTTAACACAGCCGATAAATTTCTCTGAGGCAGGACCTGAAGACATTTCTGCACCATCTCCAGGTAAAGAGCCTAATCTGCCCATGTTTGTATGATATCAACTGACTCTTAAAGCACAAAACAATCCTTTTATACTTTCCTAATCAGTTCACTATTTCCCACCACAGCTGCTTTTCCTTATCTTTTCCTCCTGGCTCCCTCTCTCCTATCATTGATCTTTTAATCTCCAAATCTAATGGACTTTTCTCAGTCATTCTTGACCTTTGACATGATTAAGCACCCTCCTTCCCCTCATACTTTCTCTACATCTTTGTGAGGCTATTTGTTCCTGGTTCCCCTCCTGACCATTTCTTTTTAATCTTTATTGCATCTTCATCCACGTTTGACCTATTCACCATGGTCCGCCAAGTTTCTGTCCAGGACCTTCCTCTATACTATTTCACTTGCTGATCTCATCATCTCCCATAGATTCAATTATTATGCAGATTAATCTCAGATATATTTGTCTAGCCCTAACCTGTCTCCTGACCTCCAACCTTGCATCTTCAGCTACATATTGGACATCTCAAGCTGGATGTCTTGTAGATATCTTAAACTCCACATGTCCATACAACTCATCCTTTTCCCCCAAATACCCTCCCTACTCCTGGACTTCCCTATTATTGTTGAGGGTAGCATCCAGTCAGCTAGGCTAGCAACCTAAATGATATCTTTGACTTCTATTTCAACCCCCATCTTCATTGTTACAGTATTTCTCCAATACTCTGGTTTTTGGAGGGCAATTGAGGTTAAGTGACTTGCCCAAGGTCACACATCTAAGTGTCTGAGGCCGGATTTGAACTCAGGTCCTCCTGACTCCAGGACTGGTGCTCTGTTTACTGTGCCACCTAGCTGCCCTGAATGCGCCTCTTTCTATATGCTGTCATCCCCACAACTGTTCCAGTTTCTTATCATCTCTTACCTGACTACTACAATAAGTTGGTCTTCCTGCTACAAGTCTCTGTCCTTCAGTCCAGGTTCCACTCAGCTGTCAAATTGATCTAACTAAAGCACAAGTTTGACCATGTCTCACTCACACACACACACACACACACACACACACACACACACACACACACACACAC
>NW_027187273.1:439394-451779 GCF_028583685.1 Petaurus breviceps papuanus | reverse complement strand
CACACACACACACACACACACACACACACACACACACACACACACACCATTTAATCACTTTGAATGTCTCTATTGCTTCCAAGGCTAAATAGAGAATCTTTTTTGGCTTTTAAAGCTCTCCATAATGTGGCCCATTTCCAGTCTTCTTAAATCTTGCACCTCTCCCCACCTCCCACCCCCATACTCTACAATCTAGTGACATGGTTTTCTTGTTCTTCACTCTAGACATTCCATCTCCCAATTTGGGGTATTTTCACATTCCCCATGCCTGGAACTCTCCTCATTTCTACCTCCTAACTTCGGGGCTTCTTTGAAATTTCAGCTAAAATCCCACTTTCTGTCATTTAAATGGTTATTATTTTTTGACATTTAATTTTATTGATCTCTCCTTTGATTTTCAGGATTTCTATTTAGGCCTTTAATTGGAGATTTTAAATTTCTTTTTCTAGTTTTTTAACTTGCATACCCAATTCATTGATCTGTTCTTACTCTTTTATTGATGTAAGCATTTAGAGATAGAGATTTCCCTGTAAGTATTATTGCATTAGCTGCATCCCACAAATTTTGATATGTTGTCTCATAGTTGCCTATCTTTGATGAAATTATCCATTGTTTCTATGATGTGTTCTTTGACCCATTCATTCATTTCTGCTTTTCTGCATTTGCTTGTGAGGTTTTCATGCTCTAATACAGTGTGGGGAACCTGTGGCCTTGAGGCCACATATGGTCTTCTAGGTCCTCAGGTGAGGCCTTTTGACTGAGTCCAAGTTTTATAGAATAAATCCTTTTGTTAAGAGGGTTTATTCTGTGAAGTTTGGATTAAATTAAAGGGCCACACTTGAGGACCCAGAGGGTCACATGTGGCCTCCAGGTACAGGTTCCCCACCCCTGACATGATCAGTTTTTGTGAAGATGCCATGTACAGCTAAGAAAAAGATATACTTCTTTCTATTCCCATTCAATTTTCTCTTGAGTTCTAGTATAGCTAACTTTTCTAAAAATCTTTTCATCTCCTTAAAATCTTTCTTATTTAGTTTATGGTTAGATTTATCTAGTTCTGAGAAGGGCAAATTGAGATCCCCCACTAAAATAGTTTTACTATTTCCTCCTGTAAGTCATTTAACTTTTATTTTTAAGAATTTGGATGTTGTGGGGCGGCTAGGTGGCACAGTGAATGGAGTGCTGGCCCTGGAGTCAGGAGGACCTGGGTTCAGATCCCCCCTCAGACACTTAAAACTAGCTGTGTGATCTCTGGCATGTCACTTAACCCCAATTGCCCTGCCTTCACCCCTCCAAAAAGCAAAAAAAGAAAAAGAATTTGGATGTTGTGCCACTTGGTACATCTATTTTTAATATTGATAGTACTTAATTGTCTGTGGTACCTTTGAGCAAAATGTCATTTACCTGATTATCTTTTAATTAGGTGTCTTTTCACTTTTGCTTTGTCTGAGATCAGGATTGCTACCTCTGCCTTTTTTTTTTTTTTGTAACTTCAGCTGAAGTATAATTCTGCTCCAGCCCCTTATCTTAACTCTGTGTCTTTCTGTTTCAAGTGTGTTTTTTTTGTCAACAACATATTTTTCGATTCTGGTTTCTAATCCACTGCTATCCATATCCATCTTATGGATGAATTCATCCCAATCTCATTCACAGTTATAATTGCTGTGTATTTCCCTCTGACTTGTTCTGTTTTATTTATCCTTCTCTTTTTTTACCCTGTCCCTCCTCAAAAGTCTGTTTTGCTTCTGACCATTGCCTCCCTTATTCTACCCTCCCTTTCTCTTAGCTCCTCCCCCTATTTTTGTTGTTGTTGTTGTTGAATAAGATGGATTTCTATACCCAACTGAATGTGTATCCAAATTCTTCCTTCTTTGAATCAGTTCAGGTGAAAGTGAGGTTCAAGCATTTCCCCCTCCACTATAAAAACTCTTTCTTGCGTGCCTTATGGTACATAATTTTTCCCACTCTCTCCCTCCCCCTTCTCCCAATGCATCGCTTTTTTTCACCATTCCCATTCTTTTTCTTTTTTTAAGATTGTTCCAGCATGATCAACTTACATCCACGTTCTTTTTATAGACTCCTTCTATTACCTAAGAACAAGTTCTTAGACGTCACTAAAATCCTTTTCTGACCGCCCCGCCTTTAAGGCTAATGCCTTCCTACTGGTGGCTATCTCCATTTATCTTACTTGTTTGTACTTCTTTTCATGTTGTCTCCCCATTCGTCTGTAAGCTCCTTGAGAGAAGTGATTTTTTTTGCCTTTCTTCATATCCTAGTAGGCAGCTAGGTGGTGCAGAGAATAGAGAACCGGGCTTGAAGTCAGGAGGACCTGAGTTCAAATAAGGCTCAGACACTTACTTAAGTGGGCAAGTCACTTAATCAGTGTCTGCCTTGGTTTCCTCATTTCGAAAATGGGAATACTAATAGCATCTACCTCCCATGGATGTTGTAAAGATAAAATGAGATAATATTTGTAAAATAATTTGCAAAATTTTTTTGAGGGGGGAAGGCAAGGTAATTGGGGTTAAATGACTTGCCCAAGGCCACACAGCTAGTAAGTGTTAGGTGTCTGAGGCCAGATTTGAACTCTGGTCCTCCTGACTCCAGGGCAGGAACTCTATTCAACTGTGCCACCTAGTTGCCCCAATAATTTACAAATCTTAAGAGTGCTATATAAATACTAGATATTACTATTCCCTAGTACCTAATTAGTACAGTGCTTACTGCTTTATAAGTGCTTAATAAATGCTTGTTGACTTATTTGCCAAAAATGGAGAGATGGTTGTCAAAGGCAACACTGGGTTAGAATATAAATAAACACATCAATAAAATCCCACTAAGAAGGATAATAGATGATTGTGAACAGCATCATCTCATAAGGCAGAGAGAAGCCATAGAGGTTAAAACCAGCTTAAGTAAAGCTTGTCAATATATCCAGCTAAATATATTCTTCTATATAAATTCTTCCCAAGGGAATTCAGAGAGAGAGAGAGAGAGGGTGGGAGGGAGGAAGGGAGGGAGAACTACACAGAGAAGAAAAATGGAAAAGATTTGCAAAAAAAATTTCTAACTTTTTTTTCTATCAAGGATAGTGGAACCACCACACTTGTACCCTAACATCACAGTCCTTCAGGTGTTTACAAAGGACATAGGAACAGCATAAAGAGAACAAAGATAGGGGTGGCTAGGTGCTGCAGTGAATAGAGCACCGGCCCTGGAGTCAGGAGGACCTGAGTTCAAATCTGGCCTCAGACACTTAACACAAAAACTAGTCATGTGACCTTGGACAAGTCACTTAACCTTAATTGCCCTCCAACAACAAAAAAAATTTTTTAAGCAAAAAAAACCAAAGATGGGGAAAATGGCTAGAGCTGTGCTGCATCTGTTACATCAATAAACATACTTCACATTTATAGGGCACTTTATAGTTTTTAAGGAATTTTCCTACCTATTGGATCTCCCAGTAATTCCAAGAGGTCCAACACCCAGCATCCCTTCATAATATTGACATATTTGTCTTCACTTACATTTTTACTTTCTTATATACCTTACCAATGAATTAAAGGATAAGGCAATAAAATTGTGAGGGCAACGAGATAGCAATATGTAAGAAATATGAATGAGGGCAAGATTTCAAAAGTATGGGAAAAGTAGGAAGACCTATTAATACTAAAAAAAGGTGACACAGAATATTAATAACTAACCACTCAGAAGCCTGCTTTCCCATGTGTACAAACGTTTTATGAAGGTCATCCATGCAAGAATTGAGAACACCCTTGATAAGAGTAGTAGTATGAAAATAGCAGGATTTCACAAGAAAAATTTAAAAATGGATCACATCTTAACCATCTCATACTTGACTCAAAAATCTAAAGAATCTAATAGCACATCACGATGCTTATTTATTTATTGCCCCCACCCATTTTTTTAATTAACAGAAAAATCCATCTTATTGATTCTCTTACAGCAAGATGTATCCTAGCCATATAACAAAATCATTCAGGATTCCTTAGAAGTCTATTCAATAAACCTCTGATAATAAACCTCAGATGAGGTAAAGATAACAAGATAGATGATCATCAAAAGTATTTGTCAGTGTGATGGGGAAGATCTAGCAGAGTCCAAGTCAATGAGGAATTACTTAAGGAGAGTGAAATCCTCCAAATACTCCTGTTTGCAGATGAAATTATGTTAATTGCACCAAACCCCAAGGCACTGCAAAACCTCCTAGAAAGTTATCTGTAATAACTTAAAGGAGTTTAGTCTATTCACACTGTAATGACCAAATGGATGAAGAATGTCTATTTCTCAGATTTCAACAAGCATTGATTATTCTCTCCACTTAAAGTTTGTCTAACAGTTATAGGACAGACAGTTCAGATGAGCAATGAGTTGTACCCAGGATTAGAAAGAGGAAAAGAGCTGGGTTGTTTAAAGGCCTATCTTTTCAATAAAATTATTTTACTGGAGTTGTTATAGGGCACAGGGACTCAAAGCATCACTTCTTTTTAAGAACTAAAGATGAGCATCGCACAGAGGACAATGGAAAGGGGCGTGGTGGGTCCAAGCAGAGTAATTCTAAAGATGAATGAGAGTAAAAGATGTTATTAATAAATTTTATAGGGGGCGGTTAGATGGCGCAGTGAATAGAGCACTGGCTTGGGAATCAGGAAGACCTGAGTTCAAATCCAGATCCAGACACTTAACACAAAGCTATCCATGTGACCTTGGGCAAGTCACTTAACCCCAATTGCCCTACCTGCCCCCTCCAAAAAAAAAAGCAATAATAAAAAAATAAATAAAAATAAAACTAATATTAAAAAAAATTGGGGTGGCTAGGTGACTCAGTGAATAGAGCACTGGCCCTGGAGTCAGGAGGACCTGAGTTCAAATCTGGACTCAGACACTTGACACAATTACTAGCCATGTGACTTTGGGCAAGTCACTTAACCCCAATTGCCCTCCAAAAAGCAAAAAAAAAAATTTATGACATGGGTAGGTCAAATCAATATGACAAAAGTGACAATATTACCTAAATTAATTTACTTAGTGCCATATCACTCAAACTACCAAGGAGAGCTGGAAAAAAATGAATTACAAAATTCATCTGGAGGAACAAAAGGTCAAGAAAATCAAGTGAATTACTGAAAAAAAAGGTGATAGTAAGAAGGTGCAGCAATACCAGATTTCAAATCAATCTACAAAGCTATAATTATTAAAAGATGTTGGTACTCGATAAGACTTAGGTTGATGTGAAACAGATTAAGAACACAATATACAGAAGCAAATAAATACAGTAGGATTTGATAAACCCAAAGATCCTAGCTACTGGGGCAAGAATTCACTATTTGATAAAAACTATTGGAAAAACTGGAAAACAGTCTGGCGGTAACAAGGTATAGATCAATATCTCACCCTATTTACCAATACAAACTCCAAACTGGTATGATTTGGACATAGATCTTCTCTAGCCCTAGGTAAGAAGATGAGCAACCTTCCATCCAGCCTGTCACCTCCCACATCCTGCTGAGCATATCTCTTGAGGGAGGGAGATCAGAAGACTGTCTTTCTCCCCCTAACAAGAAAGTTTCCTCATATGTAAAATTGGGAGGGTCCATTCTAGCTGTGCAAATTCTACGACTTGATAACTAAAGATTTGAGCACAGGTTTTGAGCAGCAGAATAGGGAAAAGGAAGTGATAGGTCAGTTTTGTTCATCAAAGAAGCATCAGGATGCCACTGAGGTTAAAAAAAAAAAAAAGACAGGCTGGTAAAAAACAACAAATTTATTTTTACCAGGGATTCTAACATATATTCAGTGGCCTGCACTCAAGTACACTTTAACAAGTATTGGTTAAATTAATGAATTAAAATATGTTCCTATGGAGGCACAAAGAGAGAAATATGAAAGAACTGCAGTTATAAAGACAGAATATTTAACATGAGTTTTAAATAAATTTTAATAATATCAACAACAATAGCAAACTGTATGTAGTGCTTTACAATTTGCAAAGCACTTTCCAAATATTTCACTCTATCCTCACACTCTAGTGAGTAGGTGTTATCATAATCTTGCAGATGAGGAAACTGAGGCAGATATATGGGGAAACTGAGGCAGATATAAGTTAAGTGACTTACCCAGGGTCACATAGCTAGTAATTGTTTGAGACTGGATTTAAACTTAGGTTTTCCTGACTCCAAGTCGATCTCTTTTCCACTTCCAACACCTAGCTGCCCTTTTTTTTCCTCTATTATTTTATTTGTTACTTGTAAACTTTTTTTTAGCTCATGCTTTTGGGTCTAAGTTTCTTTTTTGGTAAAGGGGTGGGTATGTTTATTTATTTTTTTTTAAAGCAATTGGGGTTAAGTAACTTGCTCAAGGTTACACGGCCAGTTATTTCTGGGTGTGGTGCTGAGTATCTGAGGCCGGATTTGATCCAGGTCATCCCGACACTGGAGCCGGTGCTCTTACTCGCTGAGCCACCTGGCTGCCCCGAAGCAATTGGGGTTAAGTGACTTGCTCAAGGTTACACGGCCAGGTGTTTCTGGGTGGGTGCTAAGTGTCTGAGCCTGGGATTCGATCTCCAGGTCGTTCTGACACTGACGCCGGTGCTCTTACTTGCTGTGCTACCTGGCTGCCCCATGGGGTGGGTATGTTTAAATGCATCAACCTCATTTTAAACATTGCCCTTGTGGCTATTCTCCATTTTTAGGCAGGTCACATGTGCCAAAATGCAGAGAAGCCAGACTGATTGCACATGAGATTTAGGATATACATGTCCATGTGGACCATATCTCTGCATTTGTATGCTCTACATGTAAATGTATGAAGGTGTTGATGTGTGAATGTGTATTTTTGTCTCCTCACTATTAGGGTAGGGAACGGGGTGAATGTATGCATGTGTTTGAATATAGGAATATGAATGTGTTTATAGAGAGAACTGTAAAAATTGACTTGTGAGTCAGGAAACCAAATTTCTCTTCCCGCTGCCCTTATAATGATTTGTTTCAATTAGTTAACTTTCTCCATCTCCCCAAGCTCATTTCTTCATCTGTAAAAGGGAGTTAATAATAAATACTCTCTGTAAGGAAGTGGTCCTTTTGAGCTCAAATTCTAATTACAAAAAAGAGGTCCACCAAGTAGGGGTGAAGTTAAAAGATGTAGATGCCAAATGATCCTGTTATGAGGTACAAATTAGTTCCTTGACTGTGTCAACAGATAATTACAACATCAGAGACTTATGAAAGAGAAAGGAAGCAACCCATAGGATAAAGATCAATAGGTAACCCTTTTAGTCACCTTAAAAAGATAGTTTATTTAGTCTGGGAGACAGATCCTAAGCAGACCCCAGCTTCTGATGAATGGAATGGACTAAGTGTGTTGTTGCTGGGATCAAGTGAGATAATGAACATAAAAACCTTTTGAAATTTCATTTCTAGGGGTAGGCACAGTGAATAGAGCATTGGCCCTGGAGTCAGAAGGACCTGATTTCAAATCAGACCTCAGACATTTGACACTTACTAATAATATAATATAATAGTGTATATATATATATATATATACACATATATATATTTAAACATTTCATTTGAAAACTTTGAATTCCAGATTCATTCCCTTCCTCCCTTGTCACCCACCCTTACTGGGAAGATAAGCAATTCAATATAGGTTGTACATGTGTAGCTAATGCAAAACATTAACATATTAGATACATTGTAAAAGACTGACTATATTTCCCTCCCTCCTATCCCACCTCCCACTTGTTCTATTCTCTACTTTGATCTCGTTACTTTTCAAAAGTGGGTGCTTCCAACTTCCCTCCCCTCCAGCCTGCCCTCCCTTCTATCATTCCCCCTCTTATCCCCTTCCCCCCTACTCTCCTGGAGGGTGAGATACCCTATTTAGTGTGTATTTCATTCCCTCCCCAAGCCAAATTCAATGAGAATAAGGTTGACCCATTCCCTTTTGCCTTCCTATTCTTCCCCTCCATTGTAATCATTTTCCCTTGCCTCTTCTATATGAGATAGTTTACCCTATTCTGTCTCTCCCCATCTCCTCTCATTATATTTCTCTCTCACCTCTCAATTTCACCTTTTAAGTATCATCCCTTCCTATTAGATTGGTCCTGTGCCCTCTCTCTATGTATACCTGTACATATATACACACATTCACATATGTGTTCATATGCCCATATATCCTCCGATATAGACATATATACATATTTCTATTCCCTTCAACTATTTTCATACTGAGAAAAGATTCATCAGTTACAATTATTCTTTTTCCATGTAGGAATGTTAATAGTTCAACTTTGATAAGTTCCTCATGATTCCTTTTCCCTGTTTACCTTCTCATGCTTCTCTTGCTTCTTGTATCTGAATGTCAAATTTTCTACTCAACTCTGTTTTTTTCATCAAGAATGCTTGAAAGTCCTCTATTCCACTGAATGACTATATTTTCCCCTGAAACATGATACTCAGTTTGGCTGGGTAGGTGATTCTTGGTTTTAATCCCAGCTCCTTTGACCTCTGGAATATCATATTCCAAGCCCTTTGGATCCCTCAGTGTAGAAGCTGCCAGATCCTGGGTTATCCTGATTGTGTTTCCACAATATTCAAATTGTTTCTTCCTGGATGCTTGTAATATTCTCTCCTTAATCTGGGAATTCTGGAACCTGTCTATAATATTCCTAGGAGTTTTCTTTTGGGGATCTTTTTCAGGAGGTGATCAGTGGATTCTTTCAGCCTCTCTTTTGCCCTCTCGTTCTAAAACATCAGGGCAGTTTTCTTTGAGAACTTTCTGGAGGATGATTTCTAGATTCTTACTTTGATCATGTCTTTCAGGTAGTCCAATAATTTTAAAATTATCTCTCCTGGATCTATTTTCCAGGTCAGTGGTTTTTCCCATGAGATATTTCACATTCCCATGAGATATTTACATTCATATTTGTTCTTTCATTTGTTTGGATCTGTTTAACAGCATCTTGATTTCTCATAAAGTCATTAGCTTTCATTTGCTCCAATCTAATTCTGAAGCAATGATTCTCCTCAGTGAGCTTTTGAGATTCTTTTTCCATCTGGCAAATTCAACTTTTTAAAGCATTCTTCTCCTCATTGCCTTTTTGAGCCTCTTTTGCCAATTGAGTTAGTCTATTTTTTAAGGTATGATTTTCCTTAGTCAGGCTGTTGACTCTCATTTTGTAATTTTCTTGCATCGTTCTCATTTCTCTTCCTAATTTTTCCTCCACTTCTCTTATCTGCTTCTTAATGTCCTCTATGGCCTGTAACCAGCTCATATTTTCCTTTGAAGCTTTTGGTGCAGGAGTTCTGACTTCACTGCCTTCCTCCTGTTCCATGCTTTGCTCCTTTTTGTCCCCCAAATAGGAGTCTAATGTTGGAATCTTCTGTCTGCTTTGTTTCCTTTGCCTGGTCATGTCGCTCCCCTCAGTCACTTGACCCCCTAAGCTTTTTGCCACAGTAGGACTCTGCCACTAGACAGGGGAGCTTTTGTCCCAAACGCTGGGGTTTTCTCAGCTGCCAGAGGTATTAGATGGGTGTTCTCTCTCTGAGGCCTCCACATGCTCTGTCAAGCTGGTCACACACCCCAGGACCTCCACCCTAGACTGCAATCCAGATCCAAGCAGGTTAAAGCAAGACCGATTACCCCTCAGACTGGTCGCTTGGTCCCCCTACACTCTGCAGGCCAGGAGCTGAAGCTGCCATGTGGCACTGGCTGGCTGTGCTGGCATCTCAGAGGCTTCTCGCCCTGGGGGAAAAGCCAATACACTCCCATTTACTGGGTCCCAAAGTCCAGACTGCACTGACCTCTCACTTTGTCCTTTGCATCTATGTGTTGATAATTCTGGAAACAGCCACAGGTACTGCTGATCTGGAGTCCCTCTGGCAGGCGGCTGGTCAGACCCACCCTGGGGCTAAAACTTCTAGCTTATGTACACCTGAGCTCTGCTGCCAGAGCGCCATGCTGGCCGATTCCTGCAGGCCTGCTGGGCTGTCCTCAGCAGGAGGTTAGCTTCTCTGTGTCATTTTGTGGGTTCTGCAGCAAGAAATTTCATTTCTACACAAACTAGGTTTAAATCACCTTAACCAGAAATCATTTTTCATTTTCTGGATTCTTTGCCTTTACTCACATCATTCCTCTTACTTGCCTGGCAAAATCCTACCAATTCTTCTCAGATTCCTTCTTCTCTATAGTCATCTTACTTAGGAGTTATGTCTCCAACCATTTAGAAATTTCCATAGACCTATATTCTGTACCCCTCATATTGGCTCATAATAATAATAGCTAGCATTTAAGTGCTGCACACATGTTGCTTAATTTGAGTCTCATAGAACCCTGTGAAGTAGTGCTATTATGATCATCACTATTTTACAGATGAGGAAACTGGGGCCCAGAGAGATTAAGTGATGTATTTTAAGTCACAGAGCTGCTAAAAATGTCTCAGGTAGAATCTGAATTCGGGTTTCCCTGACTCCAAGTCTAGCCCTCTTAACCACTGGACCACATAACTGCCTATCACTTATTGGAACTTTCTCATGTTTTAGTTATGTCTTAGCTTTTCCTAGATTGTAAGTTCCTGGAAGGTAATGATTTTGTTTCAAGAAAGGGCAAAAACCTTCCTTTGTATTCTTTAGGATCATATTTGCACATGTGTATACATATATGTATGTTGAATCTCAGAGGAGGAAACTTAGAGGATCATGGGGTTAGGGCTAGGAGGTATCTTATAGGTTATCTAATCATAAAATGGGGCAGCTGGATGGAGCAGTGGACTTGGAATCAGCAAGACTCATCTTCATGAGTTCAAATCTGTCCTCAGACACTTACAAGCTGTGTGAACCTGGGCAAGTCATTTAACCCTGTTTGCCTCAGTTTCCTCATCTATCAAATGAGCTGGAGAAGGAAATGTCAAACTTCTCCAGTATCTTTGACAAGAAAACCCCAAAATCAGGTCACAAAGAGTCAGATGACTGAAATGACTCAACAACAACAACAAATCATAAGACTGAGGCATCTTTGTGGCTGAGTGGATAGAACGTTGAGTGTAAGGAAGACCTGAGTTCAAATCCAGTCTTAGACACTTAGTAACTCTGTGACCCTGAGCAAGTCACTTAACCTCTGCTTGTCTTAATCCACCGAAGAAGGAAATGTCCAGTTTCTTTGCCAAGAAAACCAAATGAACAGAAAGGTTCACAGGGACAATAAGAGTCAGAACGACTGAATCCACTGAAAAGCGATCCTAAGATTATGTTCTTAGAAGTAGAAGGGGCCTTAGAGGATATCTAGCATAACCTCATTTTACAGATGAGGAAAGTGAGGCCCAGGATGGTTAAGTGACTCCCTTATGGTCATGTGTGGGGTAACAAAGACCCTTACCTAAATTAAACTCACAGGCTTCTCAAGGTAGAAAGTAGAAAGGAGTTTATTACGATTCTCGTGAGAAAAGGACGACTCACAGTGAGTGCATTCAATACATTCTCAGAGTCAGACCGTACCAGGCATAGAGAAAATACATACTTTTATAGCCCCCTTAATCACAATCCCCCCCTCCACAGCCCCCTTCCTCTCAGCTCATTCTCATGAGCTTTGAGGGCACAATCTAAAATGTGATAAATCTAACCCAAGGACAGTGATGACATATATATAGTAAGCAGATGCAGTTATTTTGTAAGTTTAGCAGTCCGTTGACTTTGGTGCAACTCCCACATTTTTCGAGGCCTCCTTTTCCTTTGATTAATGAACAGATATGATCAAAGCCTGTGTTCTTGTCCTTGTTCCTGTAACACTTCATGGTCATCTTGGCCTTACAGTATAACTGGTCAAGGAACTACGCAGGTATGATTATTCTGCAGATTTAGTAATCTAAGAATTCTTGTACAACTCCCATCCTTGTTAGTCTCTTGACCTGGGTAAACATGCAGATGTGTTTGCATCCTGTGTTCCTATCCTCCTCTCCTGGAACACTTCAGGGTCAGCCCCTTGTTTTTGCAGAAAAACTGAATTGAAAACCCAACCTTTAATTCTATGAGGGTTCCCAACCCAAAAGTTTTATGAGGGGTCTTCACCATATCTCACACAGTCACATAGGTAGTAAGGGTCAGAGTTGGACATTTGAAACAGTAAAGCAGCACCAGCTTTGCATATAGGTTCCCAATGAAGCTAAGAGTAAGAATTTAATCAATGAAAAGAGCACAAGAATGAGAGTCAGGAAGCCTGGGATCTAGTCCTCTCTGCTTCTCTAAGTCACAGGGTGACCTGAGAAAAGTCACTTTACCTTTTTAGGTCTTTTACTAGATACATAGATGGAGAAAAAAAGAAATGGAAGGAAGGAAGGAAGGAAGGAAGGAAGGAAGGAAGGAAGGAAGGA